>NC_139719.1:33632728-33815228 GCF_964188405.1 Protomyctophum parallelum
GAGGGTATGCGCATGTATGATGACATCATCATACCCGGAAGTTATGGGGGAAGTGGAACGCCTACTGAGTGGCAAAAAAACGACGTTCTGGCCTTGACAGCCCATACATCCAAACAAAAAAGTCCCATCTGATTACATTAAACAACATTAAAACGACATTAAACTCACTTAATTTGTCACTTGAGTTTCTATTTTTCTCCTTACTAAATACTACCTGCCCAGCATGCAGTTTGTGCTACATCGGTCTGTTCCTTTCCGTCTATCCATTCCAGCTATGTTTGTGCAAATATATATCTTCTCTGTGAGAGCTTGATAAACTTTAGAAAATGTCATGTGACTCTGCCATTCTGTCAGTTTTTTCTCCAAGCCACACCTGCTTGCACAGGGGTAAATCAATGGAATGACCAGTCACCACCTCTGACTAGAGGAGAGTGACTAGGATCACAACAGAGGATCAGTAAATCACAACAACTGTCAGAGCTTTCAGGAGACGTGCCAGTCTGTGTGCAGAGGGCAAATTAGGGACACAGAGTTTGTGCATTCCTACAGTAGCCTATGTGTCATGTAATTGCACATATTGATTTCTTTAAAGAGAGCACCCTCGATGCTGTCATCTACCGGCAATGCAAATAGAAGAAGTAGGTTATTGTTTTCATTCCAGGGTAATTTGGCTAACGTGCATTGCAGAATAGGATTGTCTTTGTTCTGCCTCAATCAGATAGAGAGATGTTTTTCTGAACCCTATTTTTTACCTCTGTTCTTTACGATTCCTATTCCCTCTTGTCATTGATTTAAACTTTTAAAGCATATCAAATGTGTAGTTGCAAACCCAAGTGGATCGGGTTTAATGTCCAAGTCAAAAGACTGCCAAAACACCTGTATCCCTGCAGGTATTCGCTGTCCACTACTAGGGTGTTTGTGACATTTAATGGCTATAACGTGGTCGTTAAAGAGCTATTGGTTGTAAAGATTTCAGTTGCGGCCTCTTTGGCTGCATTAAGTACCCACAGTAGTGCATCACTAGAGGATATGGATGCAGCCCATTAGCATCACTGACAAGCAGTAAGCCCCAACACACACAACCCCACATAGTCATATTTTGTGCAAAAATACACCCACACGTACCCGTACGTGTGCACATGCATGCGCACACAGGTGTACTTGCGTATGTACTGTATGTGACATTCAGTCAGGAGAAATTCTTCTAGATAGGTTGTTAGCTAAAAGTTGTGCACTGCACTTAAATGTTCAATGGGGGCATTTTTTCAGTTTTTAGCCCATGATGATTAAACCATGAAGGAGGGTTATGACTATGGGCTTGTTGAAAGATAGATGTTGACTCCCGCTTTAAAAGGATTTGGCCCAAACATAAGCAGAGAATCTGGGTCAGGGGAGACTCAGTGAAGTCACTGCTGAGATCCAATGTGTACAGTAGCCTACTGTATAGTTGTGTTGCATGATTATCTACTGTAAATGAACAAAATAGTGTTTAAAGTTGTGCGGATCCTTTAACGAAATCTTTGTAAATTAGTAACTATACAGCATCCATGTCCAAGCTAAACCAAACATGCTTTAATTAGTCTTAGTAATCGTCTATGATGGGTATTTTTCCCACCATAGGTTCTAAAGACTAGAGAGACAAGGACCAAGGACTGTATTAAAAATAGTTACTATAAATAGCTTCGACAGCAGAGCTATGATACTGGAGTGGGAGAGAGAGAGCTCCGAAACACCGGAACTCTAGAAATACTTTTAGAAGTTATCGAATTACAATATATACTTAGCTTTAACCAGGATACTTTAAGTAAATAGCCAATATAAATAATGTTACTCTAGGAGAATTACCTTTTATATACCAAATTGTTTACCTTGAGTCCACCACAGAGGAGAAGTCCATTCAGAGTGAGGTTTTTAGTCATATTTTATATTGATTCAGAGAGACAGAACAAGATCCACATAGTCATCATAATAATTTATAATCAGATTAGACAGACCCCGCAGGGCCGGTCCAACGTGGTCTCTCAATGCCGTTCCAAAATGGCATGGGGTATTTATACTTCTTTACTCAAAATGGAGAATGGTACAAAATAGACGTGGCAATACAGAGGAGCATCCTAACCAATGTATGGGATATGTAGTTTTGAATGACTTGTAGTTCATAACTCAAGTATAGTCCGGGAAAGCCCAGAGGCTGGGCAGGTGGCTATGGCAACGAGCTGATAACGGAGCGCCCGGCCGTCAAGGTCAGTTACATGCAGGGCAGGCTCGCAGAGCGAGACAGACAGTGCAATAATAATTCTTACTAACTAGACGCTGAGACAGCGTAAAGTAATAATATCTACATATGAGTGGAGCACAGGGCAACCAGATTAAAAGGTCAAAGGGGTCAATGACCATCCACCCACAAAATACCACCAAAATGCATAGAAAATACCTATCAGTCTACATGCTTAAACATTTAGTACCATTAATTGAATGATTTATTTGCATGAATAAATGACAATGAGTTAACAGCAGGCCTTTTGGAGTCCACGCCGAGTCCTCAGGTTTGCATGCATGCATGTATGTGCGTGCGTGCATGGGGTTGGGGTATGTACTGCAAGGATGTGCTGTGGAATTTTAACTAGTGGGGCTATGTCGCGTGCACGCGCTCGCGAGCAATCACTAATTGAAATAACCTCTTTAATGTAGTAGGCCTATTTATTAACCCACAACATTCTGTATATCAAATTGTATTCTATTTACTTGCATAATTGGGAAACTTTCGTGTTGTCATAATTATGCATTTACCTGGCAAACGTCACCTCTGTAATTTAATTAGTTCATGACACTCTAGCCCTACTGTCAACTCACCCCATATACTGTACATGTCCTTAAACAGATATGGAGTTACTGAACTTTGCAGAGGAAGTGTAGCGCCCAGGATTACATTAGATAATTGACACTGGTTGAAAAAATGGGTTGCAAAATCGTGGGATAAAAAATAATTAAAAAAAAGTAATGCTTAGTTTACACAAGAAGATTTTGAATAAACCAAACTTAATTTTGGGTACTCAACGCTGCTGTTGAACAGCCCTTGAATTTTTCCAACTGTCATTAGTGTTTCCCCAGTATTGAGCTTTAAACTATTGACCATGTGGTACGGCTAATTAAGCCATCAAGGACAGCAGCTAGAGCTGAGAGGCTGAGAGCAGCATGTGCAGTGAGACCACACACAGCTTCCAAGAAGCAGATACTCCTGGTGTGGGAGACACATAATATGCCCCCTACACACACACGCACATACTGTACTGTACACAAACCGCTGTCAATTAGGCCGTTCAGCTGTTCTGTCTGTTCTATCTTTAGCTCTCTTTTTTTGCTCTTACCCTCAGGATCAATTATCCTTGGCAGACTTTGTCTGGTAAAGAGACCTCCTTGGTTAAGAGGCCTTGTTGATGGCCAAGACCGAGTGGGAGGTTTCCCTTGACTTGTTCAGGCGTGATGTGATTTCCTGCATGGTCCCTGCTTCCCAGTGTGTCTGCGCCGTTTTCCCAAGGCTCAAACGTCAATGTCTACTTCATCTCGGTGGCTTATACGCACTTTATTGTCTGCCTTCCTCCCACCTCTCTCCCCACCCCCACTTCAAAGGCTTACTATGCTGTCTTTAGATGTGGAGGAGGTCCCACATGTTAGTAGAATGACAACTGTGTCTGACCGTGTCTCTGGGGAACATTCAGGAATCAGGAGCGCAAATCCTGGAGAGTAGCAAATCAAACCGGGGAAAGAACTGCAGCACCGCAAGATGAGAGAGGCAGCAGGTGTTTTCAGTGAACAAACAGAGATAAAACACATTTGAAAATGCTGTGTCATTTAGAGAAGAAGGCTGTGGTGGAGGGAAAAAAACATTGTTTTACACTTCACAGTCAATTCCCTTTTTGTACCACGGCACGCACTCACGCACACACGCACACGTACGCTAGGGCATTAAGCAACTAGTCGACTAGTAAATCCACTAGTCGACTTGTTACTATTTGCCTAGTTGATTTTTCCCTGATTTTGTAGGCCTCAAGATCAGGTAGATTATAGTTACAGTCACCAATGTACAAATGTACAAATATTTATTTGTTACATAATAGGTAGTTAAACAACTAGTCGAAACTAGTAAAAATGACTAGAAGTGAATGCCCTAACGCACGCACACACGCACGCACGCACGCACGCACGCACGCACGCACGCACGCACGCACGCACACACACACACACACACACACACACACACACACACACACACAGTCACACACACACACACACACACACACACACACACACACACACACACACACACACACACACCAATTGTCTTGCCCAATGTGATGAAGACATTGAAAACAAGAAAAGGGGGATGTCGTACCTCCAGCCCATTTGAGTTGAGTTTGCATAAGCACATTCAGACAGACTGGTATCTTATTTTATCCGCTGCTTGATTTCCCTTTCCTCCCTCCTAATGCTCCTACCCTCTTCCCTCTTCTTCTGCCTTTACTCACAGCCTCACATGCAGTATAATTGCATTTGCCGGTGCTGATTTCCATACTAAATATGCTTCCTCGCCTTCCATGGGAGGGCCGACTGCATCGCTTGACTCTATGCTGGTTATCGCTATACCACAGGCCCTCGCACCTTCATTGTTCAAGCACCAGCATCATCATAATTAACCAAAATGTGTCTCAAGGCATACTGCACTGCCAACTTTTGCAGCGTCAAAAACAGCTCAGCACTATTTCTGTTACTCCTAAATGCAAAACAAACAAAAAAAAAAAAATCCAAGAGAGACAATTAATTACTCCATTTGCGTACCAATTTGCGGATTATTTGCTCAATCATTTATATAGTTTGTCTCGATTTGTTTCATTCATTAGCTTGTGTACACATTGGCAACACCCAAAATGCCCCCCCCCCCCTCTTTAAATATTCTCCCTGTAGTCTTCGGATGTAATGAGCATCCACGCAGCTGTACCTAACTAATGAATTCTAGCTGGTGTGTTTTAGCTGGTGGGTTGTGCTGTCTTTGGGGACTCTCTGATTATGCAGTCTTTGCTACACTTACTGAGCTTCCGTATTGTCCGTGTATAGGCTAACGTCTCAGACAGTGACATAGTATTGTCCATGTAGGCTAACGTCTCAGACAGTGACATAGTATTGTCCGTGTAGGCTAACGTCTCAGACAGTAACATAGTCCTCCTACCCTTCAGTCCCGTTGGTAGGCTAACGTCTCAGACAGTGACATAGTCCTACCCTTCAGATGGTATTGTCCGTGTAGGCTAACGTCTCAGACAGTGACATAGTCCTACCCTTCAGTCCCGTTGGTAGGCTAACGTCTCAGACAGTGACATAGTCCTCCTACCCTTCAGTCCCGTTGGTAGGCTAACGTCTCAGACAGTGACATAGTCCTCCTACCCTTCAGTCCCGTTGGTAGGCTAACGTCTCAGACAGTGACATAGTCCTACCCTTCATATTGTCCGTGTAGGCTAACGTCTCAGACAGTGACATAGTCCTACCCTTCAGCTCATCTGAAGTACATTCTGTTATAAATAGCAACCCTTGTCCTCCTTTGCGTCCCGCTTTTCTCCACCCTTTCCAAGGAAGCACAATTTATTTTATGGTGTCATAGCATATCATAACGCAACAGACTACAGTAACTGCTTAGTCAGGCATCTGTCCTGGTAGGACCTATAATGTGAAACCTGCCATTTCTTGTTTTAGGTCATCCCGCAAATCCTCCCTTGAGGCATAGGTTCTTCCTGTTGAGTACAACGCAGGGTATCAACCCATTTGTTGTAAACACAATGGGAAATCTCTGTTAATATACAATTATAGTGCATAGATATTTCCTTCTAATATTAAACATTTAAGTGATATTTCCAAGCCTATCACAGTGAGTTATTGCTTTTATACATTTTTTTATAGTAATTTTCTTTTTGGGGGGGCACGGTGGCACAGTCTGTAGTGCTGTCACCTCACAGCTAGAAGGTCCTGGGTTCGATTCCCGCTGGGGACACTGTGGGTGCTGGGGACACTGTGGGTGCTGGGGGCGTGTCTCTGTGTCTCTGTGACCCTGTCTCTGTGAGGGTAGGTACCCGCACAAAAAACATGCAGTAATCCTGGTCTCTAATCCACCTCCCCCTGGCCAGCCTGATGGAGGGGAAAGGATCTGGTCGGAATAACGTGTTCCTTCCACGTGCTACGTCCGGCCAGCGAAACTCCCCCCTGTCAGGTGAAAAGAAGCAGCTTGATCTCCTCATGCATAGAAGGAAGCATGAGGTCAGTTCGCTGCCCTCCCCAGGTTGGCAGAGGAAGTGTAGCAACCAGGATTTCATTAGATAATTGACACTGGGTGAAAAAATGGGTTGCAAAATCGTGGGATAAAAATTAATAAAACAAAGTAAGAAAGTATAAGTCTCATTGTGCAGCTCTGTCTGTCATCCTTTACAGTCTGATACTGGCATAGAAATCTGCGAAAATGTCATTAAACCACACATTTTATGTTGTTTGAAGAATTAAAGCTATAGCCTTTTTTTCTTTTGCTAGCCACTCCTATAGGCAGCTATGTGTGTCCCTATACGTGTCTCTGTGTCCGAGCACGAAAAGCTGAAACACCTCGCTAATACCACTGGATGGCACTGTTGAGCAGTGTCTAACACACACACACACACAAACTTTTGGGGCTTTAATGCCTTTATTATCAATAGGACAGTACGGCTGACAGGAAATGGGGAGTGACACACAGAAAGGGCGTCGGGATCGGGACTCGAACCCGCGGGTGCCCGGACCACTACGGCGGTCCGTGCCAAGCTACAGCTCTTCATGCTGGTCACTAGGCTAGTAATCCACTATAAAGTAATCTGTTGCCAAATACAGTTATTGAATTGAATCTTATCCAAGACAAGGCTATTCTCAATGCTAACATACGGTAGACTCGACTATTATCTCCACGATCAAGGAGCTGCTGGTCTTCTTTTAAAGAAAGTATCATGTGTGTCTCACTCAGCAGCAGGTCATCATGGTAGTCTGCAGGCTGCAATGTTTCAGCTCATGTAAACCTGGACTCTCTGTGAAAACAGGGAACTCTCATCCATCTTCCCCACAATGCCTCTCTGCTCCCCGTGAAACGGTTCCACTCAACAGAGTTAGTAAGGCTGTGGTTTTACCCCTGCGAGGCAAAGAAAACAATAAAAAAACCCAATTGTTCAAGTTGTCGGAGACTTCGGCTTCACTTGTCTCAATCCTCAATCTTACTGATTTTCAATTTCTTCTCAAAAAATCAATATACCATGCATTGTATTACTTAAACTTTCTATCACTCACTGATGGTGATATTTGTAGCCCCTTTGGAGATCTGTGCAGTAAAGTAAACAGCTGATCTAGGGACAAGTGTCAAAATGAACATGCATCTGTCACACGTTTTCATGAGATTTTCTAATTTGTTCCTGATCTCACTTTGGTGTTGGAAAGCATCTGAAAGAGTCTAAAATGAATGTTTTTTTTCAGTGACAGTTACAGACGTAATGAACAAAGAAGGTGAAAGTGGGTTTTCTTTGGGGCCGATTAGAAAATGATTACATGACTCCTTTTCTCACAGCAGGTTTCTTGGACTGTAATTGTGCTAATTAGCCCTACTGACATTATGGCATTGACTAGACCACTTTCAATCAACTTTCATCATATAATTTCCTTGTGAAATTATAACTTATACTGACTGACCTTCATGATACTGCTTATGAATTAATTATGTACAGGACTTAATGAATGTATGCTTACATGCTAATATCCCCTATACTAGGATGATTAGTCACACCACTGAGGTTTGATCAAATTTGATCAAAATATGTTAGTAAATTCTAATGAGATCAGGTCATCCATAGCAAATAATATTAATTTATACGCCAGCCATTTTCATAATATACGCCGTCAAAACCACTGGGACACGGGAGTCAATTATTATGAAAGAAAGGAAAAAGGATACATTGATATCCTGAGCGTTAATTAATTTTTGTTTATATTGTTCTGCCTTATATTGATAAGCAGAGAGAGACAACAGGGGGGGAGAGACAGGGAGTGACATGCAGCAAAGGCTCGGGAATCGATCGCAGGCTGTATCAGAGCCTATATCTGGTATGTGCCTTAACTGCTAGCCCAACAGCACCCCATCCTGAGTGTTACATTAAAAAGCAGTCGCTCATATCTACAGTACCGTACATAGCAGCCTGGCCACGTTTCATTAGCCAGACTACTTGGAGTCTTGACTAATGTGAGGGGTGAACCACAGTTCACTATAGTTTTGAAGTAATTCATACAGTCTTTTGAAATCAGCAATTTGGTCACCCGACACGCATTTTAACAGTGTTTTACGGTTTGATGTAGACACATAACTCCGCTTCTGCAAAATTGCGTGGGCTTCCAGATCTGCTACCAATCTCCCGGTCATCCTCATTTTACACAAGAGTTTTATTGGACTTGCCACTTTCAGCAGCAGAGTGATCATTCAGCACTGCCCGATTGCCAATGAATTATTTTGACCTTCTTCAACGTGTGTGTGTGTGTGTGTGTGTGTGTGTGTGTGTGTGTGTGTGTGTGTGTGTGTGTGTGTGTGTGTGTGTGTGTTTAACTGCAATATTTGTCTCGTACTGTCTTTCCTGAATTAGTAAAAAGAAAAAATGATATTCTCTGCAAAATATGTTTAATCTTTAAAGGACTTGTTGCAGAGAACTGCACCTTCAGATCCCATACACTCCCTGTCAGTTCAGATATAGACCATCTCTGTTCTGTGTAACAGTTATATTTACAGTACATCCTGATACAACACAATCTACTTTTTCTTTTTGATTGATTGATTGAATACTTTATTGAAAATATATTTCAAAAGGATAAATTCACAAGAAAGCCGTTAGGCTTGTTTCCATTGTGGTCCTCTTGGGGAAGGGGAAGGGGAGCAACAGACAATAACGGTACAATACCGACAAAAACAGGAGGCAAAAAACAAACAGGACAAAATTCATATAAACTGACCAATAAAACTGGATTTATTTTCTTTTTACCCCTTACTTTTATTAATGTTTTTTTTTCATTTGTGCCATTTATCTACATGTTTTCTACACTGTATTTACACTATGTTTTCGGCCAACCATCTTTTTAATGTGGATTTAAAAATATCAAAGGAACTGGTCACCTTGAGGCTGGAAGGCAAGCCATTCCACTGAACTGCTGCCGAGTACAGGAATGATGTTTTTCCCATATTGTTATGAAAAAGGCAGGGTTTAAAATCAGTAGGGCTCCCTCTGGTGTAGTGCCTGTGAGTATCACTAACCGTTGCAAAATAGTCACTGAAATATTTGGGTGCTAAATTATTTCTAATCCTGTGAACTAGACACATTTTATTTTATTTTTTATAGGGCTGCTGGAAGTTTCCCTTAGGAGTAAGACATGCAGTGTTCCATGTTGGATTTATTTATATTCTTAGTTTCTAAACCTAAATACTAAACCTAAATCACTTTCTGTTTTCTTCTGCATTTTTCCGTATTCAATTAGTAAAATGTCTTAATGACCTTTAAAATCATCAATCATCATCAAAAATTAAAGCAATATTTGGCTTAAAAAAGAAGAAGATTGAACCAATAAACTGGTACTGAAATAATCTATTTGACAGTATGTCTTCTCTCACCCTAAATTAAAAAGTATTTGGTTTAAATGAATTGCCATTTAGCAGATCTTAGAATTAGTATTGTTTTTGGCTGGGCTTACGGCAGCCAAAAAGATCATAGCCCAACGCTGGAATCCCCACATGATGTTTCAAAAACACATTGGCTGCGAAGCTTTCTGGACATTGCTTATCTGGAACTGTCATCGGCAAGGATTAATCAGGCCCAAGAGGGCACAATTTCAATGTGTGTGTGTGTGTGTGTGTGTCTGTGTGTGTGTGTGTGCGTGTGTGTGTGCGTGTGCGTGCGTGCACACGAGTATGCGTGTGAGAGTGAATGTTTTGTGTTCAATTTTGTATACTGTAAATTGTAAAATGACTATCCTGTGTTCTTGTTCAGAAAAAAAAAAAAAAATGAATGAGAAAAAAAAAAGAAATTAGTATTGTTTCCAAAAGACGTATTCATAGTGTGTCAGTGTATTTTCCATCTCTGCATCTTATGTATTTTACTGTTTGTTTCAGATGAGCAGCAAGCGCTCCAGCAGTTTCCGACGGGCCATTGCCAATGGGCGACGCACGCTGCAGCGGGAGATCCTGTTGGACGAGACGGGGTTGGGCGTGTATAAGCGATTTGTTCGCTATGTGGCCTATGAGATCCTGCCCTGTGAGACAGACCGGCGCTGGTACTTCCACCAGAACCGCCTGTGTCCCCCGCCCATCTTCATGGCCATCATCACAATTGTCCAGGTGAAATTGCCCAAATTTCTGTAGATCTTAAAATGCATAATTCAATCCCTCTAGACTAGAGGCCACACCCACCTTTACAGTAACTCCATATTCTGGGCATTAAGAGATTTGATGAAAATAGCCAAACATTCGTAAACAGCTCATAATGCTTTGAACTTGTAGATCAGCTATTATAGGCAAAGAGTGTAAGGGATTATTTTCCAGGCTTCAGAAAAAAGCCTTTCACAAACCTATCACTATTCTTGTGTTCAATCTGGTAGATGTGGTAGCCCATTACACTGACCATAGATCATTCTATTGAGTCTTTTGGCTGAGGCCCATGTGAAGGTTTTTCTCACTGCAGTTGAACACAGCACTTTATGTTCAGCCTGATATGGCTGTGATTTGTTTCGGCTCAGACACACCCAAATTGTTTAGGCCTTTTGTGTGTCTGGTTTAAACTGGTGACGCAGTGGGGTTTAGGGATTATTGGGTGTGTTTAATTCCTTCTCTGCAAGCTGACGCTCTCATTGGACTGCTTAGATTCCTTACAGTGCAGATTGCAGAAAGCTCACTGCTCTCTGTATTATATATTACCCTATTAATTGATCGATTGTTTTCATTTGGAGCAATATGGGCTGGTGTTGAAATTACTGCTGTTTGGGGATAGTGAACATAATGTACTCTTTCTTCATAGCTTCATTGTTCTTCCTGGATTCATCATAAATATGCGGAACGCAAAGTAACTGCTCTTAAAATGCCTCTAAGTGGCACTGAATGGTCTGTAATGACAATGAGAGTGTGTTAATGAGAGTACACCATCATTTAACTTTATAGAAACAATGATTCATTGATCTATGAAGAAACGGCTAATGGAATCGGAGCAGATGTGCATCTGAACAACGGCTGCAAAACCATGTGGCTTTTTACAAACGACAATTTTCAATCTCTGCTAATCGTTCACAGGGGCTTGTATAGTAGTAAACGCATTCTGGGCATGACAGCAAGTACCTGACTTGAATACTGTGCTTGTTTTGTTCCTGCCCTGACACAGATCATTGTGTTCATGTGCTACGGGATCATGCTGAACAAGTGGGTTCTGCAGACGTACCAGCCTGATTTCATGAAGAGCCCCCTGGTCTACCACCCTGGTCACCGCGCCCAAGTGTGGCGCTTCTTCAGCTACATGTTCATGCATGTTGGGTAAGCTGCTTTAGTCACTCCCTCCATCGTCACCTCTGCTAGGATATTGTCACCATGTGTCACCCTGTTAGCTTAGCCAGGCTTGCGGTTTGACACATGACTTTTGTTGTATTGCATGTCACCCCTTTTCTCTAAAAACCCCATAAAATAATCATAAATAACTACTGTGAGATGGAGGGTGACTGATTTAAGCAGTCACACCTGGCCTGAGTCAAACTAGAACTGAACTCAGAGCTGGGTGTGGCTGCGCACCTGTTGTGCATGGACTTGATCAAGGCACAACAGGTTAAATCGGTGCCGTGTCATTAGTCAGAAGGTTCATTGTTCCGAAATTACTATCCCTATCTCTAACCCTAACCTAAACCTAACCGCAAGCACGGGAGCAAACCTAAACCTAACCACAAGCACGGGAGCAGTGCATGTTCGGACTAACGGGACTTCGGATCTATGGGCAGTTTCCGTTAAATCAGTCATCTCCACAAACACTCAGGAGATAGCCTCTGTCCAGTCAGTGGAGAGCTATCGCCTCTCCTGTGTAAAATGTCATATGTTGTGTTATTCCTTGCACATGGAGGGGTGGGTGTTACTGTTACTGCTGTTACTGTTACTTTTCCTGAAAAGTAACAGCTGTGGACTGGACACCCGACAGTGACGTTATGAAACATGAAAGGCTGCAAAGACTGAAGCTGAATCCACCATCCTTCCGTTTGTGACCTCCTCCTCTCATTTTGAATCTCCCACTTCAGTTTGGAGCAGCTGGGGTTCAATGCTCTACTCCAGCTGATGATTGGCGTTCCATTGGAGATGGTCCATGGTATCTTACGAATAAGTCTGCTGTACATGGCAGGAGTAGTGGCTGGTGAGTATCAGAGCCTATGTATTCTTTTCCTTAATAGGGCTGGGTAATATATCGACATCATATCGACTGGAATAGATATCGGAGTGATAACAAAAAAGTGAAATAATTGTTGCATTTTATTACCTAGTTTTAATCACTTTTCATCATCAAATCATTTTATACTTTTAAGATTGTCAAAAAGAATTGCTAAATTACCTGAGCTATAAGCTTTGATCTTGTACAGTAGATCTGCTATTTTTGGAAAATGTTGAACACTGTTATCGTCACAATACACGTATTGTCACAATATGGATATCGAGGGGTCACAAAGATTGTGATATTTGATTGTATCCATATCGCCCAGCCCTAATCCAGAAGATCATTTTTGTCTCATTAGTTTCAAGTGTTTTGTTTTTGCCACGTGCTTGCATTACAGCTGTCACATTGTGGATATAATCATAGAAATTATAAGAAGCTTCTGAACTCAGAATAAAGTAAAATACTGCAGAAGTTCTATCGACAAATGAATTACAATTAGCAATATTGTATCTATCGCAAGTTATAGTGTAGTTATAGTGGATTTTGATAGTTATGTTATTTATCAAGTGTTGTGTAACCTATGAAAATTGGTTTAACACATTTAGAGCCATACACGTTCATATTATACTGTTTATAAAACCCAGCACTTTAATGCCATAATCGTGTATGTCCGTTTTACGATCTTTATATTACTGTAGTGTACGCCTCATCTGTGTTATATTTACCGCATAGGCAGCCTCCATCTTGGACCGGGCAAAAAAAAAGTTTCATATAGATGAGGCGTGCTCCGTAGACTCCTGTAATGGCTGCGATCTTTAGCTGCGTTCATCTCCAAAGTGAAGCTCAGGTGATATGAGGTGAGGCATGATATTTGGAGATAAATAAAAACCTAGCACGATGCTGTCGGAAACGGCGTCTTCAATAATTCTGGTTCAAGTGCCGCGTCACAGGGTCGTCTTTTTGTAGTTTTTTGTGTTTTTTTGCCTGGCACAGGTAAAAGGGCGCCCGAAGAAACGCCTGGCTTTAAATGTGCACAGCTTGACACTTTTCTTTTTTTTTTTGCCTATAGCTGGCCTACAGGCCACCACTCCCTGGAGTTGTCTATATGGGCATATAGCCTATACTGATGACATCAGAAATGTCCATAATATGGAGATCTCTGTATCGAACTGGTGATCAGGCATATTGTTTAGATCGGTGGTTCGATGTAGGTGTGAGGGCCGCATAGCAGTGTGTAGATATGAGGGTCGAACCTCTAGTGACTAGAGTTTTTATTCAACTACTAGAGTCTTCCCTCTAGTAAGTTGAATAAAATTGCAGCACATGTTCGGTTTGGTGCAGGGCCTGAATTTGTTAGCGCAAAAGCTGACGTAAAATAATTAGCCATGACCAAGTGGCATGGTCAAAAAAAAGAAACAGACAACCAAGTCAAATTCTCATAAAAGAGACAGACAACCAAGTCAAATTCTCTCAACTCAAAAACTCAAAAAGTGTTCAAAGATGTCGCTGTGTCAATTTTGCAAATTCACTTTCATCCTTCCAAGGCAGCTTGAAGATTAGGACCTTTTAAATCCACAATGATTTTGGCGTATAGTGCTTGACTGGGAAGTGCACAGCTGCAAGAATCCAGGATATTGTACAATCCCGCTTCCCTTTCATCTTCTACAAACTGTTCACTATTTTTGTCTTGAGCCTCATAAATCACTCGATGTCCATTATTTGATAATTGTCAAGAGCAACAGTATAATTCACATTGACTGATATTCATTCATATTCAGTAAATTGATTTTTACCCATTTTTTTCTGTATGTCTGAAATGACTGGGCTTCTCCTCTGCTGATAAACCCAAATTACTCTGAGTTGACACACACACACACACACACACACACACACACACACACACACACACACACACACACACACACACACACACACACACACACACACACACACACACACACACACACACACACACACACACTATATACTTTAAGCTTGTGAATTATTGGAGGTTTGATTTATTTTTGTGGTGATGACAGACAGGGAGAGAGGGAAAAGAATGAGTGAGAAAGGGATTTAGTAGAGTTAAAGTAGCAGAGTAATGCAGGCTTCCTCTCTGGGGAATTGGCTTAAACACAGTTTCAGATGCTGCTCATACTGTAGATTTAAGTGGTGGTCTGTTCATGGGTGAAAAGAAACCATCAGCTATACCACTTGAATGGTCTCCCTAACAGGAGCCCTCGTACAAGGTTTCTTTGACTATGCATGCACCTCTTGGTACCACAGCACCTCAAAGGCCCTTAAAGCCAAAGTGATGGATCATAGACCAGCTCAGCTGTTACACAGCAGCTGGTACAAATTGGGTCGTCCATGACCATGGGTGTGGATTACATATCGTCGCTGTCCGGCAGAAATCAGCTAGCTGTTAAACACCCTTTACGTCTGTGTGTGTTTTAACAAAAATGGAACCAATGAAAAGTATTAAAAAGTGGTTTTGACAAAACCCACATAACTGACCCTCAAACTGTCTGCTAAACTCCACCCTCTCTCATGCAAGTAATTGACAATATATAAAGTCACAATACCAACTTTCATGAGGCAGTATTGCTTTATTTTAAAAATACATTTCTTGAAAAAATATATTCTTTCATTTCCTGATACATTTACATTTTGGAGTTACGTGGTTTCTGCCAGACAGCAGAGGTATGAAATATGACTTTTTTGTGTTCAAACTATTTCTCAGAATCTCAGAACTCAAATAGAAAAGGAAATTACATATATTATACTATGCACTGGTGACTGTGATCACTGGATTAATTTCCCCCCGGAATAAGGTCTTCTTAGTTCCAACCTCAGAAATTCCAGTCAAGTTTAGTCAAAGAGACAGACTGAGATGAGAAAGACTAAGATGAGAAGAGAGGGCAAGAGAGAGAGATGAAAGTGAAGAAACAGAGCAGAAGGTAAATACTACGGTAATTTACTAAGGTAAATACTTGGTGCCAGAGGGTTGATTCAGGCTCGGTGTAAAGTTAACATTCTCAGTGATGTGATTGTACCGTGGTAAATTTGTGAAGGGTTGCCAAGGACAAGTCACTTTTATGACTTGGAGTTGTCGCGTTGTCTTTGTGTCGCCTTTGCCGGCAGAATACCAATTATTCTCAGTGCCCTTTTTTGTTCAGTAGGCACTCTGGTGGTCTTTGTGCCATTACAGTAGTGTGTGAGGTCTTCATGTCTCTTTTTAAGTAGTCGTAGAATCCATTTTGCACAAATGCTAGAATTGTTTAAAGAGCCCTACCATGCCACTGTAAGCCCCACTGATGTTCTCCCTTGGTGCGCGGCTGTGTGCATCGAGTGAGTGTGCATCAAGGAGGTAGAGTGACCTTTGTGCGGTGCGTGTGATTATGGTAATCTCCACCCCCCACCCCTTAGTCCTTCTACACCGGACCCAGACTGAGGGGTCTGCTCGTTGCCAAGCAAGCTAATTCTCAAGCTCTCTTTCCCTACAACCAAACCTTAGAGACCTCTCTGGGACAAACTAAATGAAAATAGCTGATATGCTATTTTCACTGCTTCATAAAAATATATAGGGAAACAAATATATATATATATATATATAAATATATATATATATCTCCTGATTAGTTCATGGCCCCAAAATGGGTTAGGGTTGGGCCCACAGTTTGGGAACGACTGCTCTACTTAGCTCTGGTCCATAGCTGAGAAGTCCTTCTAGTGCTTTACGCTACGGATCAGAGCAACAGTATGCTCTACTGTACAGTAAGTTGACAAGTCTAATTGCTTTGCCCAGGCATTAGAGAATAGCAATTTTGTGGGAGTCCATTGTTCTGTTTGTTAAAGCTGGTACAGAGGCTATTTTCTTAGGCCCATTTATTTTCATTCATTCCACTGGTTGCATGCACGCACGCACGCACACACACACATGCACACACACACACAAACCACCCACCCTCCCTTCCTCTCTCCCCATTAGCCATCACACTGAGTGGTTTTTATAACCTTGAGCATACTGTGGGAAGTGATTTGATGCTCTTTTTGTCTCTGGAATTTGTCATCTTCATCCAAGGTCAGCTATTGCGCTTTCTTTTGTTAACAAATTTGTTGAGTTGCAGCCATGACTGAAGGCTGCGTTTTGGCTGTGACAAGAATTCACTCTGACTTGATTTGGACATATTCAATGACTACTTCTCATGCTTTTGAGATGAGAACAGTGATGCGGTATAAAACACAGACATCTAGGTGACCCGAGCATGCTCGTTTTGCGACTCCTCTCTTCCTTTCCCCTGCATTTCACACAGGTGTGCACACACATAGTGCACCTTTAATATCACTCACTCAAGCACGCCTACACACAGCACAGGTCTGACATAATTATACCAGGCCCTTGATGCTTGGCACTGTCTTGAGTGGTCGCCTCCCAACAGCTCTGTGGATGGGCCTAGCTGCGGTACACTATTGATTCCCCAGTGCTCTGGGGAAGCACAAATATTATCATATTTTCCCCCCACGTGGCAGATTTGGACGGAGCAGAGGGTCGTGATAGAATAAACCAAATCAATCTCTGAGGAAACCAAGGGCAAATAGTCTTTGTACCGGCTGTTTTAGCACACTGTGAAATTGATGCATATTATCTGTCCCTCCAGGGTACAGCGTGACACGGACGGACGGCGCCGCTGTACGTATGGTTTTTAGCTGAGTGTCTGTCATGTCGAGCGGCATTCTTACGTCTGAAGGGTGTGCTTTGACTCTGGACGCTTTTTCAGTCCGCTCGTGTTTCACTAACGATCTGTTTTGCCTGCAGCACAGATGCATTGTGCGTGTTGCTTTGATCTATGGGGCGCATGCTGACTGCTCAGAGCTCTGCCTCAGCCTGATGTTTGTGGACAGGGGATAAGTTAAAGGCACTCAGACGACTATGGTTATCAACCCCAATCCCACCCTCTGCACACACATGCAGACACACACACACGCTAGACCAGGGCAGAGAGAAATGGATGAAGAGTGTCTTAGAGCTGATTGCAAAACCTGCTGTTCCCCTTGTAGGAAATCTCAATGAGGGAGAGAATGTTTCACTTTCTGTCTCCGTCAGACCGTCAGTGCAGACGCCAAAGGGGTCCAGCTTGCAGCTGGTGTCCATCTCCATCCCAGGTGGTTCACATTTTTAATAGAGATACCCAGGACTGATGGTCCTATTATGGTACAAATGGACCTGGTCCTCTTTTCTACCAGACTGCAGAACACACAAAAGCGCATGTGACACATGGCTGGACACACACACACACACACACACACACACACACACACACACACACACACACACACACACACACACACACACACACACACACACACACACACACACACACACACACACCACGATAACCTATTCAGGATGCTCGTAATGGTTTGCATTTAAATCCAGTCACCTCTAAACTGGATACATTAGCATAACTAAACTGCCAAAGTCCTTACCCCATAGACTTCTCTGCACAACGAACAATAATGGTGCTTCAGCATGACAGTAGAACTGTAATTAATTTGTTTGTGATTTTTACATTGTGCTAAATGTGACTTGACTTTAGATGGAGAGCCTGCAAATGTATTTCTCACAGGCTAGGTTTTGCCACTTCTTCAACTCTTCTTGCAGCAAATGTATCTGGGGGGTGTCCGTTTTGGTTCGATAAAGGTCCTGAAAGACCACAGAGCAGGTCCTCCCAATGTGGGTAATGGCTAAACATCGGACGTACAACCATGTCGTATGACAGGATAAATGAGGCTTAAAAAACTAATTTATCCTGGGAAAAAAAAGAGAAAATGTTTTCATGCTGTCCTCTGTGTAAAACCTTCTTCCCTCAGACTCCATCTATTTCTTTCTTCCTCAGTCTCAGCTTATTTTCAAAATCTCAACACTCTCTCTTTCAGCCATGCCAACACCCCATACCCTTTCTCTTTCCGTCACACTCTTTCCATCACTCTGTCCCTCTCTTCTTATTTGTACTTGGCAAATAAATCTGATCAGGCATTTCCTCAGTTTATTAGCCAGTAGAGGCAGCCTCTGTGAGTGGACGAGTGCTGACTCCAGCACATCTGAACGCCAGGGCCTGAAGATTAAATGCCTGGGGGCTCTAGATCAGTCTGAGGCGAGTGTGTACAAATAGAGCAACCTGAACGTAGAATGAAACAAAAAACAGTATTGGTAAGGCAAGTCGAAATATCCGTCACTGACATAGCCCCAGAAAGGAGAATTCGTAAGCCACTGATTTGCTTTTCATGACCTAAAACCTATAGTACCAGCATTTCCATTATTTTTCCATTTTTAACAGTTTCAAAGTGAAATGAAGTCGCTATTGAACAGAAGAGCCCGAAAGCAAGCTCAAGTCCTTTTGTTGTTGTGAAACATGACAAAATAAGTTGGCATATAGAGTAGTGTTTAATTAACTTAATATATAGGCACAAATAGCTTAGTAAGGCTCCAAAAACAAGTAATGGTCAAACCTGGAGGTTAATTTAACTAAAAAGAGCATTGAGGGTTTTTAGCGTGACTTTTTTGTGGATCGGTTCAGAGGAAAACTACTTTGTGGGATGCTGCGATTGTGTAGAAGCGGCTCTGCGTGGTCCTAACTGAAAACGTGCCATCTGCCTCATAACGTCCACCAACGGACTAACGCTATCAAACCCCAGAAGGAAATAAAACACTGTGTTAAATGCCAGATTTCCTTACACTAACTACTGCCTGAATCACGTGAATAAATCACTGCTCATTGTCCTTGCAGTGTCCCTTCTGCATTCTCCTATTGACTGTACAATCAAGAAATGCAGCTCGATGCATGTTAATGTTCCTGGGCCTATCCAGTAAGCTCCTGCAGCCGTCGTCTTTGGCGCTTTAAGATTGCAGTAGGTGGCAAGTGGTTCTGGGTGTGTCATGTTTCATTTCAGATGTTTTCTCAAGATTGCATCACCTGTCCCATCTGCTGTTGTGACATGGGCACATCATTCTCATTCCTCTGGAAGTTTATTCTTGCAAGATTGCTGGACTAAGTGTGATGAAACACAGTAGATAGCAGATACTAGTGGAACAAAATGAATCATGGACAATATATCACATTTTTATTCGTTTTTGGCCAGGATTTGACTGTGTTGAATATTCACTTTAGTTCCATTTACAACATCGCTTCTAGATTAGAATAGTTGAGATGTTGATGTAAAATGAATACACTTGATATATGATATTGATACTTGAATAAGTATCAAGATGACGTTTTACTGAAACTTTGACAAGATCATCTATCAAGTACAGAATTATTCATATAGCACTCAAAACATGTAGACATCAGATTAGTTG
Source organism: Protomyctophum parallelum (assembly GCF_964188405.1). NCBI lineage: Eukaryota > Metazoa > Chordata > Actinopteri > Myctophiformes > Myctophidae > Protomyctophum > Protomyctophum parallelum. Next base: position 33,652,568 of record NC_139719.1, read on the forward strand.
CTCCTTGAACAATGGCCAGTGATATTTGAGCAGAGGAATGATTTGTCATATTTAGTTTTCCTTTTTTCCCCTGTGGCATTTCCTCTGCTCTGCTGAAACTGCTGCTTGCGGCCACATGAGTGCTGGCTACAGACAAACTCTCAAGCATATTGTCCTGGGATCCCCTTACTTTACTGTATCTACCGGCAGCTGAAAAGTGCAAAGTTGCTTGGGGGTTGCCCCTGGAAGTGCAGTTGTCGTGCTGGGCATGCATTTGATAGACAGACAGAATCCACTGTGGTAACATAATGAACAAGAACTGCACTCTGTCGAGTGCCTACTTGCTTGTTGCACACAAGTAGGCCATAAAAAAAACCTCACCTTCTAATATAAACACAAACCCCATTCTGCCAGCTGCCTCGCTAGCCTAGTGGACTAATACGCCAACTTGTAATACATGCTTTGCTCGTTCGCGCCCCACTGCCGCCACTGTTTTTACAACATCTGACTTTTTATTAGTTTTTGGATTAAGGTTGGTGAGGGGTGCATTAAAAAGACTGGATTAAGGTTGGTGAGGGATGCGTTGCTCCCCTGCTTGCGGTTATGTTTAGGTTAGAGTTAGAGATAGGGTTAGTACTAGTCATAGAGTACTAGTAGGCATAAACACTTGTGTGCGGTCCAAAACACAGCCCAGCGCTTCCTACTCCACTGACAACCAATCACAGCGCTCCAGAATTCATCGAAATCCACAGCCATCCTAGGGAAAAAAAACTCGCGTAGTGTAGACCGCTATGAACTTTCAAATCTCAGCCTCTCTGTGAAAGAACGTTTGCAATATTGAATTATTAGGTTTAGCTATTTGCTACGTACCTTGCTTTTGGATGAAAAAAAGTCGTATTTTGAAGTATGGTAATGTTTACTTATGCCTGTTATGGCAGTGGTGTCAGATTACATACATATATACATAGGGGCATTACCTTTAGTCCACCCGACACATGTCATCGTTAAGTCACCATCGATAATCAATTATACCCTGGCATTGGTACATATATTCATCACGTCATATGCTCATGTCTAGGTTACTCGGGTGGTTTGATGCGTATGTCCCTTGAATCCACCCGACACTGAAACATATCATCATTACGTCACCATCGTAAACCAATTATACCCCGGCATTGGTACATATCTGGGACATACGCTTCGTAGCATGACGGAAAACATACCTGCACAGTCTGCTTCCGTATGTCCCGTGCCAGCATATGACGTCATATCATTATCATCATAATTTGCTGCTAAGGGACATTGGTACATATCTTCATCATGTCATGGGACATACGCTTCGTAGCATGACGGAAAACATACCTGCACGGTCTGCTTCGTGCCAGCATATGACGTCATATCATATGCTGCTAATGGACATACGCATCGTAGCACCTGACATTACTTGCACGCTCTTCTTGCGCAAGTAATTATAGGAGATGGGACCATTGGGTGAGCTGTTGAGCCATAATTTATAATGATACGTGTACACAAAGGGATTTCGGCGACATTGGTGACGACTCCAGAATTTGAATGATAGCGGCAAGCGTGCTAGCTCCTTGCATAAATAAATGAATGGTAAAACCTCACGTCTCCGCTCCTGCTGAGCGAGATGTCCCTCAAATCCCCCACAGAAGCAGGCGAGCACAGATGGCAGGTTTTGTTTAATATTCAAAATATATTCTGCACAGCATTCACCAAAGCAGAGCATGGCAGGAGAATCTGAGCGGTTTGAGTCCTTCCCTTGGAACACTTCTCTTGGCTTTGATATTGTCCCTCACTTACAAATATGGGTCAGTGCTTACTTGGTTTGCACGCCTTGTCATGCACCGAAATGAGCCGATCTACAAGCTTGTGTGTGTCACTGATGTGCAACTAAGTATGAATAAGACTCAAGGCAGCTTTCCATTGTGCTATTGTGATTATTTGGCACTCACCTACAACTCCATGTTTTGTTTTGTTTTCATGGCATTTAATTACTAATGAACCTATTTCTTGTTGGGCTTTATCTTTAGAAGTTCAGAGATGTACCCGAGTTGCTTCCATGACTACCCCAGACTGTCTGAGACTGTCAGACTCACGTATTGTGGTAAAGGACATAGGAAGGAGGAAGGAGGACATCTGTATCTCCACATGCTGCATTGAAGTAATAATTTAATTGCAAAATGCCCTACGTTTGTGAAGATCCGGAGGAGAATAAAAGACAACTACAGTTGTTCTAATTCAGTTTATCCAATGCTTTGAAGAGATCAGAGAGCACATATGCCGCACTCTGTAATTGCAATTTCTCTGAAACTGGTAAAAAGAAAAAAGAAGGGCCACTTCCTTTACAAATCGTGAGATGCGGAATCTACTTCATCAACCTTCAGAGATGCCCCATAAATCCACGTGAAGTGTCACACGATGGGAGATGAATGACTCGGGAGCACATTGAGCTCTGAACTGAACTCTGATTATCTGTCATGTCGTGATCATCATCACCACCACCACCACCACCACAAACAGGCTGACGAGGCACGTTTTAAGAGAAGCGCTGTATATTTTCTATGTACCCCCTCCAACACACAAAAACACGCACACAGGCACCAAATATAATATTAATGTTACAACATGCATTATAGATCTGAGATCACAACTTCGACAACCCCCCACAGCGATTAAACGGAGGCTGTTTTGTTTTTATCAGTCCACCCTGCTTCCCTTATCAGTTCATTTGCATAATTAACAGTGGCTGACGCTGTGTCATGAGCAACTGCTGCCGCGGTCGTTCTAAACTCGAAATAATGTCCCACTTATTACGAGCGAGTGTCACTTTAAAGCCTCACTCGCGCTGTGCACCATCGGCACGTTGTGAGTGAGGGGTGCAGTCGACTGCATTCGGGGTGTTTGTCTTTAGCAGCACACAGGCTAACTGCACTACAAGATACTGGACAAAAACCTCCCTGTCCCCTGGCTGTATGTTCACTATGTGTTATCTCTTAGCTTTGACACAACCTGAACTTCCAACACTGCACTGCACTCAACCTACAATTACATTAACAAAAAAAAGAAGAAAAAATAAAATGGCTTCTTGCCATGCCATACATATCCCTGATTAGACTTTTCTCATGAATACCAGAAGAGGCGTTCCCTTGTGAACAGGAAAAGCTCAAATTAAACTCAAGTGAGGAGGTGGGAGGGGAGTTGAGTACCGGGGTGGTCTTTGCTGCAATTCCCTTTTTGTCCACAGGCACATACAGTATGTCCTCTCTCTATTTCTTTCTTTTCTCTTCTGAAGAATCCTGAAGTAAAATATAATTTATTCCATCTTGCTGTTATTCTAATGAGTTTGTTGGACTGTTTATACAAGAATAAGCCCACTGAGTTTATTAAAGAGGACATTGTCAAGCAGCGGGGAGTAGAACGTGTGTGCTTTTTGTGAATCAGAACGTGTGTGCCTGCCTGCGTGTGTGCGTGCGTGTGCATGTGTGTGTGTGTGTGTGTGTTGTTGTTGTCTGCCCTCTGCAGGTTTGTGTATACACACATGTGGTGGTGTATATACATTCGTCATTCGTGTTTGTGTTGTAGATGTAAAAAGAGGTTATGTGAAGGTCAGCTGATGCAGCAGTAGTGGTGTTCAGACAGACGGGGTGTTTTCACACAGCTTTCCGGGAATGTTGGAGGAAGGTGACTTGAACTGCTTTGTGATGGCTAATCTAACCATATCCTCTCTCTCCCCCCTCTCCCTCTCTCTGTCTCTCTCTCTCTTTCTTCCCCGCTGTGCTCCACTCTCTAAACATTATCTCTCTCCCTTCACTCTCACTGGCTCCCTCCCTCTGCTCTCCTTTCCCCTGCATTGCACGCCCTCCCTCCTCATCTTGGAAATATACATTCACACCTTCTCTCTGTCTGTCCTGTCTGTCTTGTATACTATCTCTATATACTCTCTCTCTCTCTCTCTCTCTCTCTCTCTGCAGGTTCATTGACAGTGTCCATCACAGACATGCGTGCTCCGGTGGTGGGGGGCTCAGGGGGGGTCTACGCTCTGTGCTCGGCGCATCTGGCCAACGTTGTCATGGTAACTGCCATCATCACCACCTTCCATTGTTAATGTCTGATAACGGTATCAATGGGGGGTTGAAATGTCACTGCTGCCCGCTTGGAGGGAGGGAAGGAGGGGGGGTGGGGAGAGAGAGAGATAGCTTCTCTGCACCATCACAGCTGGACAAATTCACCTATATTTTGGGGTTTTGGATAATTAATTTTTTTACCTTTTTGTTTTCATGCCTATAAGTGGTTAAAGCTTTAAACACTTAAACCCCATTCAACCCTCCTTTATTCCCTCTACACCAAATCTCTTTGCCAAAAATATGACAATATCTTGTAGATCTGCTATTTTCTCCCCGGAATAGGCACACCTGGAAGCACTCTGACAAGTTCATATGAATGCAATGAGATAAGGACTTTTAATAGTTCTCTAACAAGCATCGTTTTGGGGGGAGTAGCACCATGTCATATATCTAGGGGCCACGTGACCTCGTTTTATCAACCAAATGGAGGGGGAAGTGACCCTGATGAGGAGCATGCGAGGAGGACTTAAATCCAATATTTTATATTGCTATGCCATTTAATTTACACGGTGGTCTTGTAATCCTTATTGATCAACCTCCTTTAAGGCAGCACTTAATTCTTCAGTGGAGTCTCTTTCTTAATTATTTATGGATGTGTCCAATTGTTTTCACCTTGAACATTAACGTATACAACCATTCCCTTGGTGTAACTATATCTACACACATATGTCATTACTGTCGGGTGTAAACCGTGTATGTCCTAAACCCACACTTTTCAGGAAATGGGGAAAGAATAACATGTTCCAATCAATCCAGTGTTATTATTTTGTTCATACTTTTCATTGGTTCAATATTTATAAACACGAGCAGATCATGGCAGATCTACAAGTTCACAATGTGTCACGACTTGCGCTTCAGTGCATAGTGAGCTTGTAAAAAAGAAGTTGAGATATGGATACAAGATTTCTCCCCAACAGCAACAATATACACACACACACACACACACACACACACACACACACACACACACACACACACACACACACACACACACACACACACACACACACACACACACACAGGCTTGTGTTAAATGTCCTTAGTATATTCTGTCAAGGTCTCGAGGCAGCATACGATCTCATTAATCACTTCAGCCTAGACCGTCACTAAAGGCTATAGGAAAGTGACAACAGAAATAGGAAATCAAAGCGCAAAAGCAAGAGTTTCTAACTTTGGTCTACGTGGCTTTGTGCTGATAGCAACCAATTGCAGACAGTTTGTTTGGTCTAGTGTGCTTGATGACTGGTTCTGTCTACTAGTAGGAGCCCTCAAGGAATGTCTTGGCTCAGCTCAGTTTAAGGTTGTACAGTACGACGGGAAACATATTTCTATATACAGTTACCGCAGCCTAAGCCTCACCAATAGTGAGTTGAAAAGAGATAGTCAAGCTCAGTTTAGTTTTTGAGGCCAACTGTTTGCATGAGTCCCCTTTGAATTAAATCTGCCTTGATGAGCATTGCAGGGTTTTTCTCTTTTGTGTAGCTTCTTTTCTTAATTCAATGCGTCAATTTGTCCAAACCAATCATCCAAATGTAATTTTCTATACCGAAAACAGCTGGGCTGACAATTTGATTGAGAGTGCAAGGCAAAATGTTTTCCTGTCAGTCGGCGAAAGAATGCTGCTGTGCGTCTCAGCAATTCTTGACTTCATCATCACCATTATGATAACAATTTATACCATTGAAAACTGACTGTCCTTTATAAAGATTGCATGAGAGTGTATGTCAAAGAAAATTGCCTTTCAGCAGAAAAGAGCATGGCACCTGGCTGAGTTAAGATAAAGATTACAGAAACCTTTATTGATCCCCGGGGGACATTCGGGTTTCATTGCAGCAAAAGAAGTAAGACTGAAAAACAGGTAAGGGTCAAGAGCCAATGAAAAATTAAATAAACCTGCCCAGATCTCCGCCTGGGCAGGTTGCCTTTAACCTGACGCTGCCAGATCCAAGAAGCTTGCTACACAAATTTGTTTCACAGCTTATTGGGATCTGGGATCGCGGAAGCAAATTCGATGACGGGGCTGTTCCTTTTTTTCAAGATACTTGGTAGATGATTGGATGGGACCGTCTGTCTATCACCGTGTGGGCGTGCAAACACAACCAATCATATTGACGTGTCTATATAGCTTCACATCCGGTTTCGCACATATCCCGCCCTTAGCTCACGCTGATTGGTTCGGTACGGAACGGATTTTTGTCAGCTCAACTCCCTGAGAGATCCCAGATGAGTGCTGTGTTGGGGAACATGGTTACCCAATACCGCCCTCATCTGGCAGCGTCAGGTTAGGTTGCCTTCCCTGGCCCAGCAAACTTTGGTCATAGCTACTTGGAATAGGATCTGGGATCTGGAAAAGTCTAACTCATACTTCTTGATCACATGACCCCAGAGATAATGTGTACCGATTTGTGTGATCACATGTGATCTATAGGAGTAGTAGCCAAAAGTGGCGCTATAACAGACCAATGTGATAATGTGGGGCAGAGAGCTTCTGCTCTGGCATCCAGGGAGTGTGCGTGCAGAGTTTCACGTTGATCAGGCCGACATTGCCAGAGATGAACTGTACACAGACTGGTCTGGTGGAGACAAATATAGTATCACCAATGAATGAATGGATTTACGGTATATGTACAGACAATCAACAATTAATATTAGAATGTAGTACAGTATAATCACCAATGAATAATAAATTCATGAATCTACGCTATGTACAGACAATCAACAGTGAATCTGTTCAGTGTCAACAGACTTTAGTGAGAATCTGAACCGTCTGTTAATCAACCATGTATAACGGTAACGGTGTCAACACACCTTCAAAAGGGATCTGTCGAGGTTCTGTAGTGTTCGTTCTCTGTGTTTCTCTGTGTAGAGTCGAAACCAGAGTCAGTAATCCCATAGAATATTACACACAGTGCAGGTTTTAAGCTCTCACATGGGGGTCAAGCCTGGTTGTCCACATCACCACACACACACACGCACACAATTATTATTGGGATTTTATTAGCACTGCCAATCCACAGTCATATTAAACATCGGGGCATAGCAGTGTTGTTAGGACTCCATTTTATTGACTTATCCTGGCCGTCTTTAATCTTGCATGGCAGTCGCCTTTGCTTCCCTTTCAGTGTAAGGAGAGGGGAAGAAATCTCTCACACACCCCAGGGCTAGGAACTTAAGGAGGGATGTGATTGGTTTCTGATTTTTCATCCCCATGCAGGAACAAATGTATTTCAGTCAGACAACTCACGAATAGATTAACCAATATTTATTGCAGAATGAGTGTGCATATGATATTTGACTTGGCGTTCGGCTCTGCTGGATTTCTCCCTGCTCGCCACGATTAAGCAACAACAGAAAACATAAGAGCAGGGAGATAGATATACAATAACCCCCCCATGGGGAGCATAAATAGCAGAGCCCACCGGTGGTGCTGGGGTGGTGGTGGGAGAAAACATCACAATCACATACAACCGGGAACCATGAGCAGAGGAAGGCAGGAAGAGCATGGAGTCTAGTGAGCTTAAGTAGCCTGCCCAATTGGTCAGCTGACTGCCGCATCGACGAATGAGTGAGACTTGCACACACTACACCCACATAGTAATGCAGCATGTTAACCCCTTGAGTATAGAATGAGCCTTTGAGCATGGCAAGAACCCCCCTTGAGGTTGACTGACTGAACTGACTCCGCGTGCTGCGTTTGATTATTCTAAAGGCAAGATGCCATTGTTTTTTTCTTTATCCCAGGAGAATCACAGGGGCTTTTTATTGTCCTGTTCTCACCCCTCTGTTAAACTATCTTAGCCCCCTGATTAATAGAATGCCACTGGAATGGAACCAGTAAGTGGAGAGCAGCCAGGTGTAAAATAATGTCTCATATACAGTAGGTGCCCATATGAATATGGATCGTCTCTCTACAGTCTAAATATGCTATTATTTTTACGTGATTGCTTGTTCATGTGACTTGGACATTGTCTTTGCTCATTTCAGAACTGGGCTGGGATGCGCTGTCCATACAAGCTCCTCCGCATGATCCTGGCATTGGTCTGCAGTAAGTTACATTCTTATTTACATTTTCATTCCTAGCTAAACATTTAAAAAGAAAGCACTACACATGTTGTTCACAGTCTAAGAGGCAATTGCCATGAATCCTACAAGTGGGACTTATATTATAGGATCCAATAAGTGCAGGCTACATCACTTACTGTAATAATATTTAATGACTTAGAGTGAGTAGTTTTTAAAGGACTCCAGTCATACTGCATGACTGTCTGTGTACAGCACATGAGAGCCAATCCAATATGATGTTCGTTAGCGAGCAATATGTTCCCTCCATCTGTCCGTTATCTCACTCCCGTTTTCAAATACAATTCTCTTAGTTGTGAATTGCACTCTAACAGACTGCTTTTGTGGACTGCTGCATTTAGACGGCTATGTTCAACTACTCTAAGTATTCAGCCTCTCTCACTATAGTGGTCAAATAGTATTACTTTTGATGGTAATTTCTCTGCATTCATTTGGGGGTTACTTTTTAATCCTCCCGGGACCCATCTTTGGCTATGATTCAAATGTGGAATAACCTTACAGGATGTAGCTCAGCTTTAACCATCATTATATGCTCATCTCCCTGCTGGCTGATAGCACAATATAAACCCCACTCTAATCCTTCTCTCGCCTGAGTATCATGACTGCCAGGCTGAACTCAGACTCTCACCTTGCTGATTCTGTTGCCGTATCATTGACCATATTTACACAGAGGCTATTGTGGTCTTACTTCATACCCGGGGAGTTTTGGGTACCCCATCCACCGAATATGAAGAACAAAATGGCCACCATGTGAATATGGACTATTGTTTTCTGTCATTCACAGTGAGTTCGGAAGTTGGCCGGGCGGTGTGGCTGCGCTTCTCGCCTCCGCTGCCCTCCTCGGGGCCTCAGCCCAGCTTCATGGCTCACCTGTCGGGGGCAGTGGTGGGTATAAGCATGGGGCTGCTCATCCTGCGGAGCTACGAGGAGAGCCTGCAGAAGCAGTGTTCCTGGTGGGTCATCGTCTTCTCCTTCATCACTTTCCTTCTCTTTGCAATCTTCTGGAACATCTTTGCCTACGAGCTGCTGGGTGTGCAGATTCCTCCTCCCCCCTGATGAAGGCCCTCCCCCGGGCCCCAGGCCCAAACCCTGCTTTGTGCATCCACGTTTTTCTGCACTGGCTACCGTAAACCACCCCCCCCCCCCCCCCTGCCCCCTCCTTTCAAATTCGAACCAACCGATATGAATTCATTCGATATACTGAAGCCAACCAAGAATAATATTATAAATATTTTCTACAGATACTTTGCAAATCAAAGAAATACTTCTCTTTTATTAAAGAGGGATTACAGTAGCAAGAAGTACAGGTGACAGTTCCTCATATCCACTTTGAGGAACATCTCTCTTTTTATATGTTGAAATCCCATCCACCTTATTGCTCTAACCTTTCACAGAGCAATTTGCTGTTGAACTCTTTTATTCTGAGGGATTCCATTATAGACAAGTGCATCCTGCTTACCATTTAAAGACCCTGTGAATGGAAATCTCAAACTCAATTCATGCAGGCCTCTGACCAAAAATAAAAGAATGGTTGCAAGTTATATGCAAAGGTGCTAGACAAATATTCAACAGCAGCAATTTATGAAACTTTTTTTTTTAATTGGGGGTAATGCCAAACAAGGAAGCAGTGATGAGATTAAGTTTTGTGATATTTATTTTAAGGCCTTTGGGCTATGTTAGGTTTACAATGGAGAGAGACACGGAATAGTGGTCAGAATGTTTGGGGATGCTATGAAGAAAAGAGAGGTAATGAGTGGGACTGTGACAATATGTTTGAATCACCAGAATGCTTCATGAGATATTTAGTCAGATATTTCCCACTGTGTATGTATCTGACTCGGGTGGGGCACTACATTTAAAAAAACATTTTAAGCATCTATTAACCATATTCACACAGTGGCCACTGGTGGTGGGAGTATGAGCAAAATTGCTGGTGTGTGTGAATATAGACACATACCCCTAATTTAGACCTGAGGCTGATTATAAAAATCACACTTGAGTGGCGCCTCACTTCTTTAAACAATCATCGTATTCTAAACAACAATTAAAAGTCCATAGACTTGGCTGCCGCATGACGTTACGTGCGGTGCTGTCCTTATTTTTACGTAATTAAAAGCCTATATAGGCCTACTATAGTTTTGGCTGCCATGACACAGTTTTCCCGAAAAGCCAGACGTTGGAGGGGGTTAGCGCCCATCTGTTCTGAAAGGTAGAACAACGTATATAATTTAGGTGTTTCAGGTCTAAATGGGTTCACAACTTTTTCTTTGTTACCTCTGAAACAAAGGCCAAGTGTTGCACCTCAAGTATGAGATCTCATTCGAAATATCATATTAAAGTGAGAGTTTAGCAACAAAGAGATCTTGTTCAAAATATACAAGAATACTCTATCTCTCAAGTCTCTCTCTCCCCCTCCCTCTCTCTTCTTTTCTTAGTTGAGTGCAGATGTATGTATTATTTATATTTATTTATAGAGATTTTCACTTCATGGGATCTTTAAATCTAGGAGGGCACAAGTTTTATAAAGTCCCATCCCTAACATACATACACTGTGGATATGGTACATATTATATTGCATTATACAAGACACCTGTGATGGAAGGGAAAGAGACAATGAAATGGGTCTAAGAATATTGACATTCTTAACTTAATTATTTATTTGGTGGTTGTCTCTTCAGCGAATGAGCTTCATCTATTAATGTGGCATAATGCTAGCTACAAACCTGCTAAAGTAGCCTACTGTGTAAAATATATCATCTCATGTGTGGATCGATCTGACTGAGACAAGGACACAAACATGTTGCAGATAGAGGTCTTCTCTGTCTTCTGAAGACAACCACAGCTGACTGAAGTACAGCGTGGTCTGAGAACGCATGCGCGTATACGTATACGCACGCACACACACACACACACACACACACACACACACACACACACACACACACACACACACACACACACACACACACACACACACACACACACACACACACACACACACAGGCCTCTGCCTATTCTCTAACCGACTGAACTGGGGAGGGCACGGATGTGTCATCACCTGACCTCTAACCTCCATGTCCCAGAGGGCATTGGGGTCTCTGTCAGGCCCAGTCTATACCTCAGTTTAACATTCTTAGGGACTGTATACTTTTGTAAAGGAATGTATTCATAAAAAAGAGTGTTATTAAGTTATTTCTGTTTTTCATTTGATAGTGGATATGTATATTGTATGTTCATGACTAAGAGTATATTTATTTGTATTTCTTTTCCTTGTTTAGGGGGGGAAAAGTTTCAAATGGTGCAAACTTCATGCTAAGATTGTTGTTCTTCTCATAACTGTTACTGTATGGCTTTGATCCTCATTATCTGTGAGGCAAAATCATGTTTTCTTGGCAGAACGACTCAAGTCCACTTGACATCATAAATCTTTTGTGCTTTACAAAATAAGCCATAGAAGAACCAACTCACTGAAGGCAAAGGCTGCAGAGAAATTAAAAAATAAATGTATTAATTGGAATTGCTGGTGAGCTTGAGTGAACATTGTTCATCTAGAGTTGGTGTGGCCAGAGACTGAATAAGAGACATCAGCATTCTGAATATTCAACTGTTGGGGGGGGGGGGGGGGGGGGGGTTCTGTTTGCGCAACTACTGTACATACCTGTGGGAGTCTGCACTCTTTGTCAGAGTGAGTTAAACTTATAGCTGCAGGCAGGTGTCGTGCACCAAAAATAGCTGAACAACAAGCTCAAATTGCACCACACTGAGACAGCTTGTCTCAGATCTCAGCTGATCTACAGCTTGTAGATCTGCTATTTCCGTTGTGCGACATCTATGTGCAACTAAATACAAATCAGGCTTAAATATTGGTCATTCCCCTGTAGCTGCACACATTTTCACATCTTAGCTGGTCAGATAGTAAACACAGACAGTAGGCTGAGGTCAGTTAATTGTGATGTTGCCAAGTTGGTGTGTAGATGATGCCTGAAAGCAGTTATTTTTTTTAGCAAACAATTCAACAACATATCTTTTAAAAAGCTCAGGCTTGGCTCGCAATTACATTGATTCATTCAATGTTCATTTTTTCCCCCTCCCTCTCAATCAATAATTAATTGGACGTTGACTGCTATTTATGCATTTACCGATCGTGATGGTTGGTCATAAAACAGCTGACTAGTAAACGGAGGTAAAAGGTTTGCCATTTTCAAAATTACGCATTTTAGTCAATCAAACATAACAGACTGAAAATATTTCCCAGTGTATGACATATGCACTTGTGATAGAAACTTGTGCACCCGTTGTGAACATTATTGCTACAGTATAAAATTATTGCTAAAGTACAATAAATAATGCATAATTAGCCTTCGATGATGATAGAGTGTAGCAATGGACCCAAATGGGCTCTTAATTACGTGGTCCCAAATTGGTTAATCTTTACACTCTAAGAGTTACATTAACATTCATGATTTGACTGCTGTTTGACTGCACCAGCAGGTGATGGGAATGAAGTGCATGTATCTTAATTAACCGGGTGGGGTAAAGTTACCCAAGCGTATTTTATTAACCTGGCTGTGGGCTCAAGCCAAACACAGCAATGTCATCACACCTTCGACTAAGGAAGGCTGTGCCCTCCCCTTCCCTTCTCTGTTATTTAGACTACAGCTCAAGGGAGAGGAGTTTAAAGATGTGATAGAGGTGCGACTGTCATCCCTGGCTAACATAATGTGACAGTTTGGGTGGTACCAAAGCGAGGCTTATGAAAGATCGAGGGAGAGCAGGAATTAAGGAGGCACTCCCCATAAAACACCAGTCTAGGCTGTAGAGCAGTTACATGCTTACCTTTGTGTCTTGTTGCGTGCAGTGCACATCACAACAATTCCAGTGTCAGGATGATGTATGGTCACTGCAAGAGGGGAGGCGGTATTTTACCAGGTTCTTACCTTACCTTACCTTACCTTAACATGTTCATCATGCTTAACATCCATCATACTTAGTAATTCACACAACCTCTCCTCTATTAGCCAGCAGTTGCAATGTCTAAAGTAGAGTGTAATGCAGGGGAGGGTTACTCACTCATTGCACTAATTGCAGTGCATAATGATCAAATCTTAATGATTAATAGTTGAGCAGATTGCAGAACCAATTATGCAAGCATTCATCTCTCATCAACACGGTGAACCCCTTTATTGACTTCATTCTTTCAAATTCAACGTACAGTTCTGTTACTTTCACGTTTCACCTCTGTACTTGTTCTTATTCTGTAATGCAGCCTAACGTACTGTAGCAGCATACTTGAGATCTTCTTAACTACTGTTTCTTATTCCCGGTTTCTGTATGTCACCATAGGTGTGCGTTTTTGAAGGGCACTAGCCCCTCCTATGCCCAGCTTTGAGGCTCTGTGTGAACACAAACATTGGCTTGTGATTGGCTGATCACCCCATAGTGATGATTTGAATGCAAAGGCAAAGTGATCGGCCAGAATGACTTTTGTGATGATTTGATAGGCTGAGCACGGAATGTGATGTATGATGATAAGAGTGCCCTCACTTCACACAAGTGTGATTTTTTTTAATATTTATTAGATTATTTTTGTTGCATTTATTGTGTAATGTGTTTATCTGACGTGTGCCATAATATTCTTGTGCCATCAACATTCTTTGATGCTTTCTTCAGGTATCGACATCCTGATACATTTCCAGTTGCTGTTGTACATGACCAATGCCTTGTTATGTAAATCCAAAACTACGCAAAGCCTAAGGCCACAATTACAAGGAAAGAGACTATATCCCCCATACAGTGCATTGTATTTCAACTAAAGATGTTAAGGCTACAGCAATTAACTTGTTTCTGACCAGGCTGCCTTCCCTTAGTGTACTTGAACATGTTGCAGTCTCAGTGCAGACACTCTAGAAGAGACAGACTGTATTCAAGAGTCATTGGATGCTCACCAGCTCCTTTAATTTTTTGTTTTTAGATTTATAATAATACTGGTTCAGGAGTTCTCTATGCCAATCCTGCTCCAAAATACAGACAATTAGCTTGACCCTGAATTATTGCCCACATTTATAGAAATCTTAAAAATATATAAATAGATAACTGGGCATTCAAATAAAAGGTGGATCAGGTACACAATGAAGGCCAGACAGGGGTCCCAGGACACAACTTTGAAGACTTAGTACACTGAAATGGCAAGAGTGCGACTGCCACTCATTATCCAACTTTAAAGGCCACTAAATTTCAGTTTAAAATTACTATGTAATTCAATGCCGCCCAATGTCATTGTGGTCTTTATTAGTCGACTTTCTGCATTGTCTCTGACAAGTCGGAAACAAGATGCGACTTGGTTAAAAAATAAAAAGGCAAAAGGAAGCAAGTCTAGTATGGTTTTTCAGTTTTTAGTTTGTGCATCATTGTGAACGTTCACAAATACGGAGCCATGAGTATAACTTGAGAGTCAACTCTTGAAACAAGTGGTTTTTCCGTGCTATAATTTGGTATGAAGTCATATCTGTGCTGCTGTGGTAGTTTTCATGAGCTGCTTATTTGCATTAATAAAATGGTGCCAAGCTTAGGAGGTTAATCTCCAAACCAGACCAGAGGTTGTACTAATACAGCGTTTACAAAAAAGTAATACAAAAAAAGCTATTTTTCTCTGGGTCATGAAGAAACTAAAGGAAACCTAAATTTACATAAATATGGATAATTTATATCAAAGTCCTCATTAATTATTTCATGATCTAATTGTACTTTTTAAATGTTCTGAACAGAACCATTTTATATTGTATATATATATATATTTTGGTTTTATTTTGTACTGTTCATTGTACTTGCTTTAATTTAGAAACAATATAAATAAAGAACAATACTGTGGCAACATATCCATGATTCCACTGCTTCCCTTGTTTTGTTTGTTTAACAGTTCATCATCATGCAGCTTGTGTTTATTTGGATTAGAAGCAGTAGATTCAAGTCCAACATACAGTAACATCCTGAGTGTTATTTTATTACAAAATTATTATTTTCTACAAAATTGTATAAAGCAAGGCTTTTGCACACCTACAGGCGACAGGTGCGTAGGAGCCTCCTACACACCTGTCGCCTGTAGGTGTGCAAAAGCCTTGCTAGGAGGCGGCCAACCGAGGGTCCGACATATTGAAGATAGCCTGATGAAGGTTGCATAGACCGAAACATTGTTTTCCATTAATACATTTTTCAACTGCAAAGACTGTGCTGGAGTTTTTTCCTTTTTCAACTCTACATATGTGAAAATTGACCCTGATGGGTCAATTTGAAAGAGTTGCACGTGCACAAAAGCTATGTTTCCATGGCATTTGCACATTTTTATATAAAGAGCGCATAATTTATCATGGAAATTAGGTGAAAAGACTTTTACAAAACATTCACATTCAGACTGTTCACCCAATGAGTTACGCCGGGAAACAAAATGCAATCACCAAGCATAAAATATTTATTAACTCTCAACAAATAAGACACTGGATGAAATATTATGGCAGTCGTAGCTGTTTATTTGGTCCTCAGCTTTTTGCGTCGTCTCTGTTCATCATCGGAGGACTCTTCCTTCTTACTGCTGCTCAGATTCTTGACATCGATTTCACCAAGGAATGGGAGCTGCAACTGATTAGCTACTGCCCAAGCCCACAGACACAACTCCACCTTGTGGGGTGTCCAGTCATGCTGGCCGTCCACTAAGAAGAGAGAAGACCGATCAAGTTCAGT
Source organism: Protomyctophum parallelum (assembly GCF_964188405.1). NCBI lineage: Eukaryota > Metazoa > Chordata > Actinopteri > Myctophiformes > Myctophidae > Protomyctophum > Protomyctophum parallelum. The sequence continues at coordinate 33,668,509 of NC_139719.1, forward strand.
GTTAGTAACAGTAATGCCTTCTATTTTCATAGGTTAGCGCAAAATCGCTGAGCAGAAAAAATGTAATAAACGATTTTAAATCGAAAACTGTTGACAATTTAAAAATAATCGATAGTTGCAGCCCTAATCAGTATACATGTACTGTACCATCTTGTGGACACACACACACACACACACACACACACACACACACACACACACACACACACACACACACACACACACACACACACACACACACACACACACACACACACACACACACACACACACACACACCTGTTACACTGGGAAAAGCAATTGCACTTTCAGTTCATGGAAAACTCTATAATAAGGTGACTTCCCTTCATAGACATAAATCAATTGGTTTGTTGCTGGCCCATTTTGTATGCTTGTAGCACAGAGTACAATGTGTGTAGGCTGCACATTTAGCCACCGGCGCCGTAAATCAAGGACTCCAATTGCCACGGCAGACGAATGCAGAAGTATTTAAACCCACCCTAATATCCCTGTGGCCGTCTCACCTTTGTTAAGCCTCTCGGTGCGTTGGAGCATTTTGCTGAGGTAGAGAGAGTAGTGCTTGGCTGTGTACTGGATGGGCTTCAGTCCAGGCACACTCTCCACGGCCTCATCAGACATGAACGCAGTCTGCTCTGGAGCACCCGCTGCCAGCACAGCTTTAAAAAAATGGACAGTCAGTCATAGGCCAAGCTAAACTGCATAGGCTATAGAGAGGACGATTCCTGAATGGTAACTAAACCGAGGCCATTCAGTCCCACAGTGTATGCTTTATTCCGCGTACGTAATGACAAACCAATCTCTTATGTCATTAATGTGGTGGCAATTTCTCTGGGCGTATCTGTTAATGACCACTCCACTAAAAGCAGATATGCTTCGATGTACGTATACGTACAAAGCCGTCATTACCAATGTTAAAGTATGTACTCTATGCCCTCAGAAATAGGGCTGTGGAGAAGCCAGTTAATTTAAAAATTAGCCCTGATGAAGACCGAGTGAGGTTGAAACATGTTGGTATAATAAAGGCTGTTCTCTATTTTTTAACTATGAGCGTCCGGATCTCCCATTTTTTTATCCGATGTATCCCATCTGATCCAGCAGCACCTTTTACTATTTTAACTTCACTGACTCATTTGAAAATTTGTTTGTAAATCATCTATTTTCAGTTTTCACAATTTATTTATTTTTTACAAACGTTCATTAATTGTAATTGAGGCAAAGGTTTGAAATAATCGTTATATTGATTTTAAGTCATCATATCGCCCATCCTACCCCTCCTGACAGAATGTAGCTGCTTGTAGAGCTAACCTGAGGCGGTGGCTGGGCCGAGGCCTTTGAGGGAGCTCAGTTCGGTGATGGCAGCCTGCGTGTCTGGCAGTAGACTGAAGGCCTTTTGGGAACATTTCTCCACCGTCTCCTCACTGTTGGAAGCCACCAGCTGCTGCAGCCGTGGCCGGAACTTCCCCCTCTGCAGCAACATGGGGGCCAGTCAAGGAGAGGATAGTTGACATTATTGCAATCAATGACAAGAGCGCCCCTCACTTCACACAGGTGTGATTTTTCCTTCTACACCAAATCTCTGCACCAAAAATAGATGATCTACAAGCTCGCATTGCGATCGTTGGGTGCTTGTAGATCGACTATTTTTGCCTGATGTTCCCCCCAGAATATAGATTGATGCTGGGGTTCAAGTGGTCAAGAATATGGGGGAAAGAAAAGGTATTGACTGGATATACTGAACTCACTTGGGATCATTGTGACTGTTTAACTTTTGAGGGGCGATAGCCCTATGTCCAGCTTTTAGTGTGTGTGTGTAAACACAAACTTTGTCCTAACAAATGGTAAATGGTGCATTTATATAGCGCCTTTTTCCAAGGTGCATTACATTCACCCATTCATACACACATTCATACACCGATTGCGGCGGAAGCCATGCAAGGTACCAACCAGCACATCGGGAGCAATTTGGGGTTCACTATCTTTCCCATAGACACTTCGACATGTAGACAGGAGGAGCCGGGATTCGAACCGCCGACCCACGGATCATTGGACGACCTGCTCTACCTCCTGAGCCACAGTCGCCCCAACACAAACATGTAATCCCATTGACAATGAATGGACAATTTTGAGTGTTTGTGTAAACATAAACATTGCGTAACACAAACATTGAAGACGAAGGTGAGGACGCAAATTCTAATTGGCCGGAATGAGATGATGTATGATGATGTACGATGATAAGAGTGCCCCTCACTTCACACGGGTGTGATTTTTATACAATACTTACGGTGAGTTTCCATTCCATCAGTTTCACAAGCTCTGACAGCGTGACATATGTGTCAGGTCTGCCAATAATGGCTTTCGGTAGCTCCTCTTGATACCTGGGTAAAGATTGAGACAATTATTTTGCCTTTATTCTTGTAAATAGACTGACTGCACACATGTTTTAATTTTATTTAGAGTAAATAATTTTCTTGCCCCTTTTCTCCCCAATTTACTAGTCATCATGCCAATGAATTCCTCCCCACACACGTTTCTGTGTTGTCACTGCATCCACCTGACTCACCTGCCAGTGAGGTGCAGAGCCTTCATCCTACTCCTCACGCTCCCCGCTGACAGGTGCCACCCCAGCCCGCAGGAGTACATGCAATGAATGACCAATATCACCCTCCCCATGCGGCTTCCTTCTCCCGAACACGGGCCAATTGTGTTCACATAGACGGACGACAAAACCGGATGCACCACAGTGGATTCGAACCCACAACCTCCCTGGTGGAATGCAGGGGCTTTACCACTGCACTGCACTCCTGTGATAATAACAGACTACTAGAAATGAAGATGTCAGACTGTAATTACCATTTGTCTAGGCTCAGCAGTCTTCCAGATTTCTTGCTTTTCCCCAGTGACTTGGACTCCACCACCTCCCAGTATTTATCATGTATGCTTCTCCAGAGGACCGGGTCCTCACAAGCAAACAGGTCTCCCATGGCAGCACATAAGGGGTTAAAGAACCATCACCTGTTTAACAATATGAGGGATTCAGGGAAATCAGTGACATTAACAACTGAGTTCAATTATGCAGTTCACATCCCAATGTCTGAATGCTTTCACTTCAAAGTGAATGTTGTGGCTGAGTCATGTTTGTTGTCTACTTAGACAAACTTAAGAAAACAGTCATGTTGATCCTACAGCCTCAGCATCAAAGTTAGCTAGTAAATGAGCATATGAAAATATCAAATAATAATTTTCACAAAATTAACTGAGGTGCAGTGATGAAATCAGTCACAGATAAAACACTGCAATTATATATATTTTTGCGAGAATTGACAACTTACCAAATAGTGAATCGACTGAAGCATGATGCTTCCTGTGGGATATGGAAATCGCGCGAGAAGTAGGAGCGAAATACTATTTCCGGTTCTCCCAGCAGTGAGCAGAGCAAAAGAGTTACAGAAGGTTAGTCCTAAACAAAATACTTTTCGTTTTCAGTATATTTAAAGTATTGCTTAATGATAAAATACAATAAAACCCCCATATATATATTGATTTCAAGCAGACTGTTGACGCTAGCATTTCGTTCTTCTTGCAAGAATGCTGGTGTGTACGTTTACATTAGTTAGCCACCACCACTAGCATTATGTTTATGTTGAGGTTTGCTATTTGTGACCACGAGTTTAACCCATTGGATGTCATGTCTAGACTCTAGAATAGATGCTTGCATGACCTACGGATGGAATGTTTAGCTGAGCCCCCTGTACGTGAGATTATCATGTTCCGTGTTTCAGTTTAAAGTTGGCATGCCAAAAACAAAACAAAACAAAAACACCTCACATAATGTGATGCATTACCTCCTCATTCATGCAAGACATGTATGTCGATGATTATTGGCATTGATTAGACTTGTCAGAAGCAGTAAGGGTAGAACATAAAATGGGATAGTTTAATTATGACAGTATCTTTATATCAGGCTTTGAGTTCAGTTCTACATTTGAAGGGTGGTTGTTTTCAGTAATGATATTCACCTCCTCCCTCTTCTGTCTTTGCATGTTGGTGTGTCATTCTGTGCAGCTGTGTCACCTCACCCAGGACTTCTTTAAAGACACTGCAGAGTTGGGAGACAAACAGTTCGTTATGTGCCTCCTAACGGAGGTGACTATTGTTTTCATCCAAGTTTGATTGATTGATTGTGGTCCTGACCTATGTATTCATCAACTAATCAAGTATCTGTAGATGAGGACAGTCTCTCATGTCAATAATCATTATCACACCTAAATTCTCTATATGTTCTTGTCCCAGTACAAAGTCTCAAAAGAACGATGGAAAATAAGTAAATGTACATGCAATGCATAGTGTCATGTGTTATCATGTTGTTGATGCCAGTCTCTTGCCACTAGGTCAACCCTGACAATAGTACACGATGAGCTCATTGTATTCCTGTTGAGAAGACCAGTGTTTCCATATTAAGTAAGTGCCTGTTGAAATTATGTTGACAATACCATACAAATGTATGAGACTCTGCAACAACTACAATCACACTTTGTAATAGAAAACAAGTGTTCCACTTTGCTGAAGAGTGCCACCTTCTGGTCAAATCTGGCATTGCCTTAAACTGTTTGCATATTGGTGGAGAAAGGCTTTGAATATCACCCACAGGCTATACATACACATAGCGGCTGTCAAGACCAGAGAATTTGCAAACGACATAATACAGCTTGTCAAGCTTGTCAGCTTCTGTTGAGCTAAACTTAAACATTAGCTATTTGCGGTTTGTTGGTCTTTAGGAGGACCATGGAGAAGATGTCGCGGGTCACCACGGCCCTCAGCAGCAGTGCCATCAGCGGGCGAACCATGTTCTGCCACTTGGATGCCCCCGCCAATGCCATCAGCGTGTGTCGTGACGCCACACAGGTGGTGGTGGCCGGTCGCAACATCTTCAAGATCTACGCACTGGAGGAGGAGCAGTTTGTGGAGAAGTTGAATTTGCGTGTGGGCCGCAAGCCCTCGCTCAACTTCAGCTGTGCCGACGTCATGTGGCACCAGATGGAGGAGAACCTGCTGGCCACGGCCGCCACCAACGGAGCCGTGGTCACCTGGAACCTGGGCAAGCCCTCTCGGAACAAGCAGGACCAGCTCTTTACCGAGCACAAACGGACAGTCAATAAGGTGTGCTTCCACCCAACTGAAGTCTACATGCTGCTAAGTGGCTCGCAGGACGGCTACATGAAGTGCTTCGATCTGCGCAAGAAGGAGTCAGTCAGCACTTTCTCAGGTTGGTATCCGTCATCAGCAGTGTTGTACTACATTGTATAGTCAGTCACCAGGCAACAGCTTATCGGCTTGCCCGGGGTAACCCCGGCATTGCTGGGGTTATATATATTGCACGTGCATAATCACGTTGCTTTGATCACAAACAGCACAGGGCGCTGCTTTTCCTTTTTTGCCAAAGGGTTGGCAACCCATTGTTGGATTATTGCAAATAGGCTCTCCCTTTCACTCTCCCTCTACTTCCCTCCCTCTCTCCCTCTCTCCCGCTCTCTATCTCTCTCTATCGCTAATCAAGCTCTGCTCTGACATGGCCACACACAACTACCTCCCTCCCTCTCTCCCCACTGATTCATGTATATTCTGACTGTTTGTGTTCAAAACTGAAAATGTTCTTGGACTTTCTGAGAGTATAAAATAAACATCAAATGAGAAAAAGTTTGAGCTACCCTATTTATCGCTCTTCCCTTTTTTAAACACTACATTTCAGGTCAATCTGAGAGTGTGCGTGATGTGCAGTTCAGCATGAAGGATTACTTCACCTTTGCTGCATCCTTTGAGAATGGCAATGTCCAGCTCTGGGACATTAGACGACCAGACCGCTATGAGAGAATGTTTACAGCACATACTGGACCTGTGTTCTGCTGTGACTGGCATCCTGATGACAGGTAAGACAAACAATGAAGAGAGAGGAGTGTTATGGTTGCTTAGCGAAATACATTTTTGATTGTGTGAGGTAATATGGCAGTTGTGTCTCAACTAAGACTGAAAATTCAGGGTAGGTTTGTAATATTTTTGAGGGTCGCTAGCCCCTCCTATGTCCAGCTTTGCGGGTATTCCGTGTAAACACAAACATTGTCCCAACACAAACAGCCATTGATAATGAATGGCCAGTTTTTAGTTGAAGACAAAGGTGAGGACGCAAATTCTAATTGGCCGGAATGAGATGATTGTATGATGATAAGAACACCCCTCACTTCACACGGGTGTGATTTAAAACATTTGGTTAACATTTATCCTAAAGGCAGGATAGTCAGTCATATGTATGTTTGAAAATAAATTGGTCTGGTCCTCTGTAGGGGATGGCTGGCCACTGGAGGCAGAGACAAGATGGTGAAGGTGTGGGATATGACCACTAACCGCGCCAAGGAGATCTATTGTGTCCAGACCATCGCCTCAGTGGCACGGGTTAAGTGGCGCCCGGAGAGGAAGTGGCACCTAGCCACCTGCTCCATGATGGTAGACCACAACATCTACGTGTGGGATATCCGCCGACCGTTCATCCCCTTCGCTACCTTTGAGGAACACAAGGACGTGACCACTGGCATTGTGTGGCGCCACCAGCACGACCCCTACTTTCTACTGTCGGGCTCCAAGGACAGCACTCTCTACCAGCATATGTTCAAGGATGCCAGCCGGCCTGTGGACAAGGCCAACCCAGAGGGCCTGTGCTTTGGGCTGTTTGGTGACCTCGCGTTCGCTGCAAAGGAGAGCCTGATCAGCAACGATGCCAACAGGAAGCCGTTCCCCGGCGGAGACCGCCGCTATCCCATCTTTTTCTTTAAGAAGCCTGACCTGACGGAGCAATTTGCCCATGTGTCCAGCGCCCTCAGTGTCTTTGAAACGGACTTGGAGAGTAGCCGCATGGACTGGTTTGTCAAGACAGCACGCCTCTACCTGCTAAGCGGGAAGCCGTTTGCTGAGTTATGTGATCACAACGCTAACGTGGCCAAGGAGCTGAAGAGACCTCAGGTCAGTAAGATAACCTAGGGTTAGGCTGTTACTGGCCACTGACCACTTACCCTATTTGAACGGCCATGCTAAAAACATAACACTTGTGAATGATAACTTGAGGATTGCCAATATATCATGTGACCTGTTATATCGGCTGTGTCTCAACTGCTGCAAGACTTTCTTGGCTTTCTCATCATGCCTGCCAACAACATCTTTGTTCACATTAAGAAAAAGCGCAAATAACATATTATTAGGCTGACCGATATGAACAAACTCAAATTAAATGAGTTGGACCTGTTGCACGTTCAAAGGGCTCACAGTCTCTTACCATTCTCACGTTCTTACCATTTCCTTGTGGGAATTTAGCGGTTGTGTTTATGTAAGTTACAAGCCTATACACACAAGTTACAAGCCTATACACATAAATCTTGCCAACACGTCATTTTTTCAAAGGGAGTGACTGCAGGAAATTAAAGCTTATGTGTGTTTTCGCTGTTCACAAACACATGGGTTCATTACCTTCGAGCAATTCATTGCTATTGCTACTATGATGTCACCCTAGTACATTTACAATAAAAAAAACTACTATATTTCTCATTCAAATCCAACAAAGCCAAGACTTTGTTTTGTTATGGTGCGTTCACACGGGCAAATGTAAAAGATGCAGTCTACCATTCATTGTCAATGGAAGCCTGACATTGCAAAGACGCAGTTGACAGACTGTGATTTAGAATCTGTTCAGAATAACTTGAATAATAGTGTTAATCATTTTTAAGGTTTCAACAACATGGACGATGTTGAGAATCATGTTCTCAGACCCAACGCCTTCGCTCAATCACAGTCACAGTAAATTGGGTGTCTTACCTTTAATGAACAGGTAAGCAAACTTCACTGCATGGTAAAGAAATAAATAATAATAATCCCACAACATCCTACCTACCAACGCTTGTCACAGACAAAATAAAAAGTACGTCTTAACATCAACATGTTTGTATGCTTGCCAGTTTCAGTATGAAGGAAATGGGCACAGGGATGGGCACAGAAAGCAGACTTGACCGCAGTAAAGGCGAGAGCAGGCAGGATAACATTCACCTGGAGCCTGGGAACTCTCACATCAGCAACAACGATGGTGAGACCTGCCGAACATCTCAGATTGTTCCCACACTTAATCTACCATGCGATGCAGGCACACTGGGTGTCTGTAGTCATTTGTAATGTATGAATCACATGAAACATTCTTTCACCATATTCACACAGCGGCCATTTTGCTCTGCCGAATGTTAGGAAATCTCTGTGATCGATTGTTTGCATGTTTGTGAGACTGGTGTGCATTGGCTTTTAGAAATTATTAGGCATTGACCATTTTCTTTCCTTAACAGACAATGAGGAGACGGAGGGCAGCGATGGTCAGGCGGAGTATATGTTTGGCGACGCTGAGCTTGATGACGATGACCTCTATTCTGTGGAACATGATCAGACGGGTCAGCCTCTGTTTACTATATGACACAATAATTACCTCAAGGGTTATAACATCTACGGTAGTTCTGTACCAAACTAACAGCCCTTTTACCTAAGGCTAGGCAAACTGTGTTTATGTCCAGCTGCGTGCACACATTGCACAGTGAGTATTGTATATTGGCAATTTGGCATTTTGGAAGCTCACTCACCTTCAGCATTAGTATTGTGGGGTGAACTTGCTTGAATGTGGAACCATTAGAACCCAGTTGGAATAATGTAACACAACTGACTCTCGACCAAAATTTCTGGACTATTTCTTTTAATAGATCATCAAGCATTTATTCAAGAATAGTACTTGAATAACGGCTCAGCCGTTTCAATAATTAGTATTCTCCTAATTGATCACAGGATGTTTCAACAGTCCACCACGTGGGCCAGCCATAAAATGTGACCTTCTGTCATCACATATCGTATTTGCTCCAGGCTTTGTCTGTCCAGTCTTTGTCTGTCCAGGCTTTGTCACACTAATAGCTCTGTGCATCTCCAGTAGAGGAACAGGAGTACACGCTGCCTCAGGAAGCTTTCCCGCTGCGCCACGAGATCATGGACAACCCGTCTGCCCCAGAGCACCTGCAGCAGGACAAGGCAGAGTCGCCGCACGTCAGCGGCAACGAGGCGGAGGCGGTCATGTGCCTGACGCCCATCGAGTCGTTCTCCCTCATCTCCATTTCCCAGCCGCTGTTCAGCCCGCACCTGCCCGCCCGCTTCTTCTGCCCGGTGGTGCGCGAGATGCTCAGCTACTACGCAGAGCAGGGCGACGTGCAAATGGCCGTCTCTGTTCTCATTGTCCTGGGAGACCGCATCCGCAGAGAGATCGACGACCTCACACAGGTCAGAGTACTGACGATTTGGTCTCAATTTAGATGAAAATGGAAACATTCTCATTTCAAGTTTTTTTTAGTTTTTCCTAATTTCAATAGATTTGGTTTTTAATTGTTTTTAAATAAGTATTCGTCAACTGTGGAGTAATATTGTTTTATTGCACAAGCAATATCATAGTGAATTCATTCATTAACATGGAAAAACAATCCTGCGATTGAAGGATTAACATTACTCTAATGGACTCCCAGGTGTGATATGTCTTCCCTGTGTATTTTTGGTTTCTTCCTCAAAGCCTTTGAGTCAAAAGGCCCAATCGAAATACACCACTTTAGTGACATCATAACACTAACGTCTCCTCCAGTATCATGAAACAGCTGTAGGCGAGGCTTAAGTTAATTTAGGCATTTAGCATACGCTCTTAATCCAAAGCGAGAAGGGAGAAGAGTCTGGGACGTGTGGAGCATTGTCCAGGCTTATTCAGCCTCCCTGCATTATAATATCATAAAACAGGTATAATTAATGAACAGGTGGGTGTGGCCACATAAGCACATAATTTTAACACTTTCTGTACGCTTAAAAAAAGATCTTCCTAGTATAATCATAGTACCTAATTGTAATGCCTGATTCATGCTAGTGTCACACAAGCTCACAATTCATAGCGATCTGCTATTTTCTTTTTTTTTAATTATGTTTTTATTTTGGTCATGGTATTAAAGCATAATAAACAGTTTTACATCATGTGATCTAGTGCATATGATTGTTTTCAAGTCCAGCAAATGTGGAATTTACCTAAAACATGACATGTTATGTTATGTTACAATTTAGGCATTTAGCAGATGCTCTTAATCCAGAGCGACTTACATTTAAGCAAGAACAAAAGCATGGGAATACATCACATAAAAGCATTTATCATGAAACATGCGTAAGCTAAGAAAGTAACAGTGGAATATCTATATAATGAAACTATACATACACTATACATATAATACAATTATAGTGCTGTCTACATAACATGCTATAAGTCTGTGTCAAATGCTATCTAAGGGGTTAGGGTAAGTGCTATGGGCCATGATGGAGTCTGAAAAGTTTGTTTGCTCCTGATGTTCTCATTTCTCATTTCTTACAGACATATTTCCCAAGTTAGATCGGCTATTTTCAGTGTGTGACAACTGCCCACAACTAAGTATAACTTGGGCTTTAATGCGAGTGGTGTCTCCCGTTCAGGAACACTGGTACATGTCCTACATAGACCTGCTGCAGCGCTTTGAGTTGTGGAACGTGTCTAATGAGGTCATCAAGCTCAGCACGTGCAGCGCCATCACCTGTTTGAACCAGGCGTCTACCACACTGCACATCAACTGCAGCAACTGCAAGCGGCCCATGAGCAACAAAGGCTGGATCTGTGACAGGTACACCCGCTGAATGGGAATTAATTTGATTAAAATTCACAATATACCTAGTACCTACACCACACTTTATCGTATGGACAACCACATAGAATCAAAACATGTTACACTGCTATACCATGTTACAATAACGCAAATTAATTTACACTCGATATCCGTTGTACCGTTGAGTGGCATACATCTCAGACAAGTGTTATATATATTATATATATATATATATATATATATTAAAGGCATAAAACCTCACTATGGGACATTGCAAGGAATATCAAGTTTTGAATTATTGATTTGCTTTATTCTCTTAAGGCTGTGACTTTAAAATGTAGTATTACAATCAAGTCAAAATTATATGCAATGAAATACAGAACACAGTAAAGGGTAAGACCATATAGTCATATATATTTAACATGAGGAACATGACTCTTTCACCCCAGGTGCCACCAGTGTGCCAGTGTATGTGCGGTATGCCACCATGTGGTGAAGGGGCTCTTTGTGTGGTGCCAGGGCTGCAGCCATGGCGGGCATTTGGAGCACATGATGAACTGGCTCAAAACGAACTCCCACTGCCCTGCTGGCTGCGGCCACCTATGTGAGTACACCTAACTGAACCCCACACTGGCTGGCTCCACATGGGGGGAGGTGTTGGGAAGTGCTCCCGACTGCTGCTGGATGCCTGGGTCCGAGGTCGTAGCTTCCCGTCACAATGGAAAGACGTTTGGCGGTGTGACTGTGTTGGGAGGTCTAGTCATGACGACCAATAGGATCCCCATAACTCTGAGAGTGCACAAATGGACCCGTAAGGATCCATTTGGTTCCATGTGCACACTCTGAGTTACAGAACTGTAAGGGTCCATTTGGAAACCAGAGGGCCCCTGGACCCCACTTTGATAACCACTGGGGTGGGGTATGAATTAAGTTGACCCCACACTCATGCGCACTCTCCCACAGTCTATGATGCACTCAAACTAAGCATGGTCCTCGATGTGTTTGCATTGGTTTTTCAACCCATCTGTGAGGTTGGGCCTTACTTTTCAGAAATGAACACAGACTTTTGTGAAATAAAAACTGTACAGTAGGTCTATAGAAGCACACTTGTGGATTATTAAATATATTTAAATATATGTAAATAGAGCGATTTTTGAAGATTTAAGATGATGTAATATTTACATCCATTGAGGTCTTAAAGCAATAAATATTAACACAGATGTTGGCCTAAAGGGGTTGTACAGTTTGTTTTGGTTAAAATAAGTGTTAAATAGCTCTATATTCTGATGATTGCTATGAAGTGTTTGTTTAGTAGGGGTCTCTCCCATCTCTCCAGCTCTTTATTAAACAGGAATTATATTTTCAGGTTTTGATACCAATTTTATCCAATCATGAGAACGAACACTAAACCCGAAGCTGGTAAATGGGTTTTCTCTCCTGATGTTTAACCCACCTGAAAATGTATTTTTTGTTTATTAAGGTGCTGGAGAGATGGGCAGGCTGAACTTGCTGAACAGTGAACAAACACTATAGCATGATTATTTTCTGAATACAAGCTTTAAACTTTTAACAAACAATGTAATATTGTTGCAGTCACTTGAAAGAAAAGACCGTCCCCCAGATATATTTTGTATGCACGAGTGCTAGTGCTACAAAAGAATGTAACTCTTTGTGATCAAAGTGAAATTACCTGTACCATTTTGTTTGGTTTGTTTCTTTCATACTCGCATAGCAGTTTGCAAAACTGAAATATGTGCATATTTACAGTATACATAAATAAAATGAAAGGAGAAAAGTACAATCTGATTCTGCACTTTAGGTAAAAGGTATTCAGATGGATGGAGCCTGCACACCATATTGGGTACAGAAAAATATTTATATAATTTATATTATATATAATATTTATTTATTCATCAGATGAATAAATAAAGTGTTCTTTTCTTATGGTGTGTGAGCTCCATCCATCTGTAAAGTCTCTGTAGCCCAGCACCCACCTGTCGATTCCTCATATTCTACGTCATAGACATTTTAAAAGTAACCAAATAATAGGGGACAGAAGTCCCGAGCGGAGCTTGCTCTACTGTCAGTTTCAGAGGACAGTCGGGTGCAGACTTTCAGTGAACTATAGAAAGTCTATAGAAACAGTCCGCACTCACAAGGTGACATTTCTTTTAATTGTATAAATTTACCACAGCAGCAGTCTCTACCAATCTGCACAAAGTGGTGTAATTGCTGCAGTGTCTATGCTACACACAGTTGACTAAGCTGAGACAAAGTAAGACTCGCAAAGAAAACAGAATGGGAGGTGTCTTATTGTGTATAGAAAATGTACCTTGGTTGGTTCACATCTTTATTTGTACCTTTTTTGTTAGAAAACCTGTACAGAATGTTAATCTGCATTTAAATGTGTACAAATAAGCAAATATTTTGTATTGGGCAATCATTTAAAATTAGTGTAGAGTTGTGTAAAATTTCATTGATGAATCAATGCCAGTAATGTTAGTCATGTATTTTTGTATACGTTGTCTAATAGCGCAATAGTAAGCACCAATTCCAGGTTTCCAGTGATTTGCCTAAAACCCCCTTATTGTCTCCACTAGGCCGAAGGCATGGGGAGAGAGTATGTTTTGCACTCCGTCCGTGAACAGCTAATCTCTGGCACCGTTAACCCGGTCATGCCAAATTTTGCACACACACTCCCTGAATGCCAACGATGAACCTCTGACCCACAAATTCCAGAACGGCCTGTTATAGCGCCACTAGGAGGCAGACTTTTGAAAAACATCACTCCTCCAGATTCTGTCCAAGAATCCTGCAAATTGTTACACACTATGGGGTCGATTTAGGACTTCTATTTTACTTACTTCTATATTACTAATCTAATTACAGTATTATGATCTGGGGGCGTGTAGTATGTCATATTGCAATTTTGGGCATGTTAAGAAGCGCTTTTGACACCCCCCGGAGTGCGCAAAACGGCCTTGAATTAGTCATGGGTGTGTTTAAGGCGTGTTTGAGACGTACCCAATCAACATGTCCGTACTATTCTCTTTACCAGTCAGCTGATGTCACATACGGAATGCGCACTTTGGGGATCGTGGTATGACATTTCTTCAGGCTGGCACCATAGAAGACATGACATGCCTTTGTCACATTTGGGTTAATTATTCCTATTGCACTGCATGCTGTCACCTTTATGCCTCAAAAGAACAGACCCACCTTTCAGATCGGAATGGAATTGCGAGTAGATAGCAGCATATTGGTAATTAATTAATTCGATAACGATAGAACCATGTACAATACAGCGAATGAAAGCAAGATTCCTAAGGAATATGGAGATTTTTACATTTAATAAAACGGTTGAGAAATGAGAGAACCATGAGTGTTTATAGGCTAATATCAACGTTTTTTTATGAAAGACCAAACGGGCTGTGAACTTGAAGAGCTCAATCACCATCCCGACACGGAAGAAATATAGCCTAGTGCATGCATGTATATGCACTGTTGCACTTGCACACAGTAGCCTACACACGCTCTTTATTTGTTTCTATTGAAAAACACCAGTAAAATAACGTTTATTATATTTTATTTCATTCAAGTCACGACGAAGGAATGAGTTGAATGCGTGCTGCGTAATGCTGTGGCCCCGATGGTATGGTCTTCGCTGAGTTCGCTCGTAGCATTTTATTGAAGAAGACTTGAATCGGGTGTGATACAGCATATGAAAGCACATTTCCCACGGATTATGGAGATGTTTTTATTTATTTTTAAGGTTGAGAAATGAAAGAATTATGGCCGTTTCTAATCTCAATTTTTTTTTTTTAAAGACGCAAAACTGCCATGTCTCATAGAAACAAGTAAATAGGTCTATAAAAATAAGCGCATATAACAGGGGTCTGTAACCTATTTTAAATGAAGTGCCATGTTTTTATTTTCTAAATAGTGAGTCTGCCATATCCAGATTAATTTGAATGACACCACATTAAAATAAAAAAACATATTTTGATTGTCCACAAATATAAAGTTCTTCCTTCTTTTTAAATATGTTCTTGCACATTGTTATAATGATCATTATATATCCCCCTGCAGTCAGAGTTCATAGTTTTAATGAATGAATGTGATGCATTGTGAGCTGGTATAGATCTGCTATTTTCAAAAGTAATCATTTTATTTAATTTTTGGATTAGCTGTCTTTAGTTGGGCAAATGCATTCATCTGGGGATCCTTGACATGGGAATGTGCTGTGTGAGGATCACTGGTTTAAACAACATTAGGAGAAAAGCCCAAATAACCACTTTAGAAACAAGAAAAGCAACAAAACAGAAAGCAACTTTACAGAAAAATAAGCCGCTTATAATAAACAGACATGGCAACACTCTAGCAGCCTCTCAGAGCCGCTCAAGTGTCAAATCAAACAGTGCTTTTTGCGTTTATGAGGTGGTCAGACCCACGTCTAATCGTTATGCGCTGAGTGTCTTTAGGTCAAGGGGCTTAATAGCAAATTGCGCAAAGCGAAAATAATTAACATATGGACACTCCCACAATGCTAAAATATTCAGCAACGCGGTAAGCCATAATGTGTGTGCGTTCAACACGGGCCAGTGCGTTCAACACGGGCCGATATGCCTTTCATAATACGAATGTGCGCAGAGCGAGGCCAATTTATGTATTTCCATTGGTAAAACGCACCTTCAAAATCTACCCATATCTCTGTAGTGTCTAATCTAATGTGTTTAAGATGGATCTGTCCGATATTTCATATTCCATCCTAATTGGCTTTCAAAGTTTGCAGGATTGGCCCTTTTGAAACAAAAAGCCTCAAATCATGAACGCAGCGTGCAATTTCCGTGAAATCTTTCAGACTTTCCTACTAGGCTGAGGAATATATCCCACCATTTTCACATTGGCCTGTTCTAGTGCCACCAACAGGTGGACTTTTGCAAAACACATTTTTGGAACAATGCTTCACCAAATTGCCATCAAAGGCATAAGAAAACATTGCACCCTTTTCACTTTGGCCTATTATAGCGCCACCAGGAGGCTACAACCTGATCTGCCCTCCCCTGCACACTGACCTTGAGTTTTTACTACCGTAATCACAAAAACAGAATCAACTGTGCTGGTCCTGGCCGGCCCTACACCAACTCATCTCATCTGCCAAGTTGGCAGATTTCAGACGAGCTATTTCATGAGTAGATTTTTCAATTTCAATTTCAGCTGTTTCTAAGGCTGCCAAACAGCCACCACATGAATATGATCAACAATAGCACAATAGCAACAATCAGTCACAACTTACTCCATTGGCAAACATATTCACCACGTTTGTTTTTTGCTTCTGTCCAAAACATTTTCATTGATACAGTTAGTCACAGAGGCTGCTAACAAGCATCTTCCCACAGCAGAATGGATTATGAAGAACAGTTTCCTAGCTGTAACCTCTCCTTACAACCATGAGGTCATGACAGATTTTGAAAAGTTCATCAGTCTCCAGCTAGGTTAGTAAATAAGCCTCTTACACAAATAGTCACCTGCCTGAAGAACCAGTGATTCAAGATGATTCCAGTTTCATTTATTTTTACATCTTGTGTAGGAGTACATAAGAGTTGTTCTGATTCCTCAAACATTGTAGCAGCAATAATATTAGAAGCCTTTTCTGGAAATAACCAACTCACGTTATTAGTTAAAACATTTACCGGGTTTGGAATCATCTCGATCTTAGTATTCTGCCATATTGTTATACCTTTAACTCTGGAGCAAAAACAATTTTAGCTGTCATTGATTTAGTATTTGCATTATAATTCAAACCACATTTCATGTAGGAGAACTGCACTCACAGATGCAGACACCATTAGTTCTTTAGAAAATGTTTCCCTGCACTATTCAATTGCCTGTGATCCTCAAATGGAAGAACATTGTAGACAGGCTACTCTCCTCTCACATTGTGCAGTCCAACGTACACTTGCACAAGCGTGTGGGGTCATGTACCCCTCCTGCCTGCTTGTCGATTCCCTACAGTGGCTGCCGTTGGCCTCGTCCGCATCTGACCCTGGTCTGTGACCTTGTCTCATAGAAGAGATGCTGGGTGGCTCTGTCGGTCTCTGGGCCTCTCCAATGAGGTGTGACAGGACTTGTCCCTGGCCAGCTCCCATTTCCACTGTGTAGGTGTGTGTCTTCAGGGTGGCATGCTCACCCTCCGTCAGGATTGTCAAAAGCCTTTATGCAATGAGGAGAAATAATATTTCATAATTTATAAAGTAGTATAGCAGGTAAACCTTTTGACACTTTAAGAGTAAGGTTTTCTGAAACATCTAATGTAAGCCTCTTGGTGTATGGCGATTTGGAAACTTCGGCACTTCAACATTTCCATATTTTAATTGTGTAGTCTGATTAAATGTGTGCCACTTTTCCATAACTCCCAAAATATTGTGGTGGTGTTTACCGGTGCACCTCTATGGCCGTTCCCAGCTGTCTGTCACCTTCTCTGGTATGCTCAGCCGCCTCAGGCTCTGGAGCACCGTATGCAGGGTCCCCACTGATGTGATTAAACAACCAGATACATACCAGTATAAAGAGACGATTCAGACATGCAAATGTAAAACAAAATGTCTTTGATCACCTTGCATTTACACTTACCCAGCTCTTCGTCATAGGAATCCAGCTTTTTCTTTAGCTCTGAAATGTTGCATGGCTTCAAGCCATCCTCGGCTACAAAGAAAAGTTGGAAAATGTGATTAATTTTATTCACCATGTACAATTTGGAATTTGCCTTGGTAAAGGATCTGAAGAAGACCTTTCCAGGTCGAAACGTTGGTATTAATTTAATAAATGATGCTTCATTGTGGCTATGAGTGTGCAGCCTTTTCTTCACTTTTAGTTGATGATCTTTAAAATAACTTTGCGTAGACTAGACTGCTGGATGTATGGCTCTCTCAAACAAAAATGCACTTAAATCTACTGTACCTTTACCACCAGTGTCACCCTCAGTTTTATCCTCCCCGCATGGAAAGCAGCTACTGTTCCCTTCTGGGACACTGAGGACGGAGAACAGCTCGGCCCGGCAGCACCGGGTCTTCTCCAGCATGCCATTCATCTCCTGGGCGAGCCGGTGGTTATCCACCAGCTCGGCGTGGACCCTCTGCCAAGCCATTTTGTCTTCCATCAGGCATCCCTCCATCACAGTGCGCAGCTCCTTCTCCTGAGACACTTGGCCCTGCAGGCTCTCCGCCTCCTCACAGCGCTATATGACAGACAGTGATCATTAAAGGTGAGATGTGCCTCATACGGTCATAATGTTGATTGCCGATCTATAAATGTTCTCTTAATCTACAGCTGTAATTGTAAAAGGGATTGGAGAGGAACATTTAGTTAATTGCATTAAAGGTACTGTAATATTGGACGTGGATTAAAATAAAGTCGGCAAACGAGGTGGCAGTGGATTGAAGCTAAATGTAAGTAACGGATGGTTTAGTGGAAACGTAAACGTTTTGTTGCAGCCAAGCTTAGCAGGCACCTTGTGCAGCTGAATGGCCATCTCCTGCATCTCTGCTTCTAGCTGGTCTGCATATGATTGCTCCAGGGCATCGCTAGGAGGACGAGCGCTGCTGTGCCACCGGGCTATAGCTGAGGTCATCTTACGCTTGGGCCCAAATAACCTGTTGACCCACAGCGCTGTGTTTATTTACCAGTATAAGTTAGTAATTTGTTTCCTTCTGTGATGTGGAGGGGAAAGAAGTAAATCACTGTTTATATGGGAGTAAACATGTCTTACGTGATCCCCACTTCTTTTAGGTCATTCTCAGTTAGGGTTAGAAATATCCTCAGGTCAATGTCTTGTTCCTCCAGCAGGGGGAGGTATTTCGAAAAGCCAATCTGCTCCAAGAACGCTGCCAGATCCTGCAGCAATAGAAATATGATATACTGTCAGTTGAGTCAAGAAATCAAGTCTGTCCTGAATAATCACTCCTGGTCCAAACAATACTGTATATGGCCGTTCTTTGTTATGGGAAGACTTACCTTGGGACCAGTGTACGAGGGAGGAGGATCGGCAGGCAAGTTCACCCCACTACTATTCCCCACACTGCTGGGCTGTGTTATGTCACTGTTGCTGTGGCGGTTCTTGCTTTTTGAGTAATGACCCTTGTTTGTTCTACGGGAGCTGCCTTTTTTGGTTTGGTCCGAGTCCTGATGGACAAAGGAGCATTGTCACTGTCAATGTGGCATTCAACAATGGGGCTTTATTATTGTGGTATGTCCCCATAACGCAGTGTTGATGCTCTGCTGTGTGTGTGTGTGTGTGTGTGTTTTTTCACCTCATTGCTCTCCAGAGAGCCCTCCCAGTTGAGGCTGACGGCACGAGGCAGACATTCACTGCTACTGCTGCTGCTTCTCACAGTGGGCATGTCATTGTCAAAGAATGGACTCTCATCTGCAGAGTGTCACATGAAATGTTTTGAGCAGAACTTTGCCCTCTTTTGGACTAAAATCGGGTGCATTTAATAAAATGGGGGTGCCCCGCCAGTAGGGATGGGTATCGTTTGGATTTTTGCGAATCCGGTACCGATTCCTGTTCTGCTTATCGATTCCGGTTCTTAACGGTTCCCTATTTCGGTTCCAAAATGGTATGAGATCAAATGTTTATTTAACAAAAAAGCTCAATGTCAATTTAAGACAAAGTATAATGAATATTATAACATCCTCTCCTTTATTGAGCCATTTGTGGATAATACCATTATTATTATTTTAAATATACTATCTATATAATATCTATTCTGTATTTACCCAGGGCAATAGTGTTGTGGCGCTACTTCTCTTATTACCAATAACAGCATACGAGCATAAGAGCACACACACACACACACACGATTGACTGGGCAAATTACCATCGCTAATGAAGGGGGGGGGGGGGGGGGGGGCAGCGCATCTGCGGCCGATAGGTGTGAACGGGTTTTCCGATTGACGTGCTAATAGGGGGATAATTGCTAACAAAGGCGGCTTGCATGCTGTGGTTTGCACACAGGCTGCCCAAAGTAGGCTATCTATTGTTGTTTTTTCGACACCTCTCTTCAAAGTTAGACTGGCAAGCTCTAAACTGACTGGGCATCTGGACCCTACGCTGTGATCACACACACACTCTCTCGCACACACACACACGCACACACACACACGGGCGCGCATTCAAAGTGAGTGCACAAACGCTTTCTCCTCTCTTGTCTCATGTTGATTCATTGCTGCGCACGTCGTATGCAGTGAAGACTCAGGCAAGGCGCAAGATTCCTGTCCCCTCTCCTAAAAGTTTCCTCCCATAAACTTCACTTGAAAATTACGTTTAAGAAACTGTAATAATGATGTTGCTTCAATGCCAGACACAGCGCGTGTCACTGTCTCTAGACTCCTCGACAACTAACTCCATGCAGAGAGATAGCTCCGCCTCTGCAAGCCTCTGCAACGCGGTGTAGGCTTGTAGATCAGCTCTGTTCCCTGCACGTCTATTAAGGGAAGAAAATAAATAAATATCGTGTGACTGCGTGTCTGTGGGAACCGATAGAGAGAACCGAAATTGAATTATTGTAATGGGTACCTGGTACCCAGGCACGTTCGGTTCGGTACATACTTGGTCCCGAGGTTCGGGACCCACCCCTACCCGCCAGCGCCTATTATCATATCACCATACCTCTGCTGCTGTTGCTTTGGCCATCCAGCTCATTGATGGGTGAAGTGACGTCGCGGTAACAGATTCCCTCACTCTGTTCTCCAACATCACGGAACGTCATGTAACCTGGCGGAGCCACAGGTCGCTCTACAGAGGGGAAGAAACACTGTCAGACATGACCTTTTAACACCAACAGCATTGATATTTCACTCAATGTACACTCATCATAATACAGACTACTATATAAAGGTGAGCCATGAAAAGGTGGTCACCAAAAATCATATTTCTAATTAATTTGTTTTTGAAGCTTGAAAATCCTGGTGTTTTTTAATTTGCACTCTTTGTCTAAACTTTTCAGTGGATCACTGCAACCCATTTGACACAGGGCACGCAACTCAGAGCCTCATATCACAAAACGCAGTGTTTGAAATGATTAAGTATGCAGAGACAAACTAAAGAATCACTCGCCTGTAATCCGACACAATGTTGTTGTTTTGATCACAGTATGTTTGGTGTGCATACTTTTGCATTAACCATTGTTCTGAAGGATCAAACTTATGCATAATTCATACTAGGATATGGAATACTAAATGATAGAACGTGTCTTTAAATGATTAGATGATAAACTACCAGCGAGTTTGCTGGTGCCTCCGACTCGGAACTTGGCGATGGCCTGGGGCCCATCATGGATGCTGGGGCCTTTGGTCCTGTTCCGACTCAACCTGGGCCTGGGGGGTGCGCTGTCCGAGTCCTCAGAGGAGCTCAGATCTTCAAAGTGTCCTGAAGAGATGGACGGAATGGATGACACACAGCCCATCATAAAAAGACTTGAAAAGTTAAAGACGGGTCGGTTACTGTGAGACAATGTCACGATATTAGTTTTCCCCAATCCACAATTGTATAATTTCCTAATCCCAAATAATCGTTGCAATTTCCTCTCATATTGACTTCCAACTATAAATACAATAACCATGTGATTCTTAACCAACAGTCTGCAGTAGAGTTATTTGATTAAAGCAATAAAACAAACGAATAATTGCAATAAAGTCAAGATCAAAACAAAATGATCAGATTATCCTATTGGACATAATATAGTTTTAAATTATGGAACATTATTACTTGCGCAAGCGGAGCGTGCAAGTACTGCGATCAGCTGGGTATGTCTGACTGTGGCCCAATCAGGGACCAGCATAATTTGGTTACGTCACCATCAACAGTTCTAGTTGAAAGAATGTCATTATTATACCTGGTTTGACCTTTGGAGAACGTGAGTCAATGAGGCTGGCAATCTTGGTATATCCGTACATCATAGCCAGGGCTCGGGCAGTCTCTCCTTTAGCATTCCTCTCTTCTACTTTTACCTTCTGTGGGTGCATATGATTATCCATATAAATACGTTTGTTAATAGTACAACACAATACACTTTCTTGTGGACAGCTCTTTTCTTTTCACAGAGTACATGAATATAAGAGTATGTTATTTGTCCTGTACCAGTTATGACACTCATCTTTGGACTCTCGTGGCCCTTCCTGACCTAGGACTGAATCCTGTCTTGTTCCTATGCCTTCTACCGCCCATCGGATTTAAGAAAATAAATAAATACAAAGAGAAGTGGGATTGCCTTTTTTCCTTAACCACTTCACCACAAAGAAAATCTAAAGTATTTTGATGCAACACATTGTGAGCTTGTAGATCGGCAATTTGCGAACCTTTTTGTTTTTGCCTATAATGACATTCCCAAAGCTGCCTGTTACTTAAGAGAAAGAGAAGTTGACAAATGACAAGTTACTCACATGATCGAGTAGGTACTGAACAATGATTTCATGACCTGAAGCAGCAGCCTCCATCAAGGGAGTGAAGCCGGATACTGGCTCCCTGTGTAGGGGGATCACTCATTAGAAAACCTGCAAACTATTAAACTGTGTTTAGTCTAGGATTTGTAGGCCTGGTCGAGTGAATAAAGGTACTCACTTGACATTAGCATTAGCATTGTTGTCCAGCAAGAACTTGACCATCTGCTGGTGTCCTGTGCTGGTACAATGTAGCAGTGATGTCCAGCCTCGGGAGTCCTTCTGCTCCAACTCAGCACCTTGCTTTTGTGGGGAACAAAGACAGTTACGCATAATTTAAAATGTAGGACTCCTACATACTGTTGAATTAAGATGTATTGTAAATGCTGACATGACATGTCGGACAAATACAGTATAGCTGTCAAATAGCACCAGCAATAGTTCCTTCTGGACTTAACGATGGACTGTTACTTAATGTGATGCTATTGCTAATCAAATGGATTCTAATTATTGTTGCTACACTTAATCTTCTGCCTAGACTGAGGAGTACAAGTTGACGTCAACAATTTCTGTGTTTTATTTGATCCATTTTATATTTGGTATCGAGGTGTTTTGACACTTGATGTTTGTTTATACATTGTGATGATCTGTCATTTTATATTGTATTAAGTTATTTCATGTGTATTAACCAATTGTATACAGAGTAGACGGATTGTGGTTAGATCACTTAAAATTCATTTTATTCTATATAAATATTTTCCTAAATGCAATTATCTGCCCTTTGAACAAAGTGGAATTTACAGCCTGGGATTACCAGTCTAGGTTCCCTACTTGTACATTATAAAGAACAGTAGTTAACTTGGGTCTTGGGTGGATAACTAAATTCCTACAAACTGGATTTTTATTGCCATTTGTACCTGCAGTAGAAAGTATGAAATGCTTTCATTCCCACAGCTGGCTGCCAACATCAGGGGCGTGAGGCCTTTGGAAGTGGTCGCATTCACGTTAACTCCTGCCTCCAGCAAGAGATTGGCAATGTTGTCATGGCCAATGTAAGACGCATACATCAGCGGAGTCCAACCTCCCATGTTCTTGCCATCCAGGTCCACCTCTTTTCTAAAATGACAAAATATTCTAGACTGCAAGCAGCAAAACTGTGTGCATTACAATACTGACCCAGAATCACTTCCATTACAATCAGCAGGAGATTGTCTTATGGCAGTGGTGTGGATGGAACATTATTATAATATACAGTAGGCTACATGTCATATTGTCATGTAGACTAAAATACAGTATTAAATCAGGACAACACAGTAACAGAAGACTCACTTCTTGATGCACTCTGCCACCACATCATACTGTCCTATGGAACAAGCAGTGTGTAGATCTATGGGGACATTCAGCTCCTCTGCTCGCACCAAGGAGTCCCCAAGCCACAGGGAGAGACTGGCACCAAGCTGCTCTGATTCACTCGCCTCGTCGCTCAATTCTGACATCCTCACCGATACTGATTGTACAGGGAGGACATGTCAAATCATTCTAAAAACATAATCTCAAACCAGACGTTGAATGAGACGTATTTTGAACAAGAGAAGAATCGTCAACATTTAAAGTTCCGCGGCGCTGCCTATCTCCCGTTTTGACAGATGAATGTGCCAAATAACGGTCACTGGATAAAAGTTTGTAAATGTTATTAGTTGGTTGTTGGTAGAATTAAGTTGGTGTGTGCTCAAATCTTGTCACTGGCTAACTTAGCCAGCCAGTTTAGCCATCTGGTTAGCCAGAGGACAACTTATCATACTATACCTCCTAACAAACGGATCATTATGAAAAAGAACTGCTCCAAGCGTCAAATGACAATCTACCGGATCTACAATGTAAATACGGTAGATTAAGTACTTTAATAGATACTTACAAGATACAGGCAGTGTTGTCGCAGGCTCGCAGCAGTGACCGAATCTTTGAACTTTCTTGTTTTGAGTGTCTCATTCAATTGTGCACGGGTTGTTCCTAGCCTAACCTTCCTGTTCGCAAATTACTGCGAAAACCTACTGTGATTATTCTCAGTCAGTAGCTCTAACTCTAGCCCAATACACTGTATAAATATAGGTAATCCAAACACAAGTCTAGTCTACCTAAAATGTCCTGTTACATAATGCATATGCCTGATGCCTCTACATGTGTTGTTGAAAGAGCACGTCATTCCTTTTCTATTGCAGTTTTCACAAAGTAAAAGCCTATTTCAAGTCTGAGCACAAGCTAAAGAATAATAATGTATTTTGACATTTATGTAAAGCCATTTCTTTTTGGCAAACCGTTATAATTCATAAACACCATTATGCAATCTATTCTAAAGCTTAATTGGTCATCGTTTACTTTAAAATTCTAGTAAATATGAATTGCTTATACAATCTAGATTTAGAAGGCCCATTACAATATTAGAGAAACCCAAATTGATTGTGTACATAGTGACAGAAAAAAGCAATAGTTTTGTGACATGGCATAACATAGTAATAAGTAGTTTAAAACCCTACACTAAAGATGAAAATAACAATATTACAAAAGATTTGTTAAGGTGCTGGTAGAAACGTTTTGATTTCTTTATTGATTACGTCTGAACATCATTGAAGACATTTTGATGGCAGTTCATTTCTACTACAGCTTTCCACAGATAACTTTAAGACCTTTCTTCTGACATATGGCTGTAATTTAAATTGTTTTCAGTAAAAAAAAATCAGAGAAAATTGAAGCAGAACTCCTCCTTGGAAGGTGTGAAGACAAAATGTGATGCCTCCCCCTGGAGATGTGTGTTTGGAGTTTGGGCTCCCGTTTTCAAAGTTTCCTGCTCGCTCTTTATCTCTGTGTAGTGGGTCTCTGTTTTGATTTCAGCTCTCCGGTGGAAAACCGACTTTGAAGAATCACTCACAGCCTTGACCTGAGCTGATGTAGTCGCTGGAGGAGAGAAGACAGTTTTCAATGAGTTGGGTTTAACATAGATAGACACTACTGAAAGATTTTTATGCATTTTCACCTTTTGAGCTATTTTTGTACTTTTATTCTTAAAATAATAATAATCACACTCCTTTGAAATATTGGACTTATTCAAGCTGTGGAGAGAAACCGGGGCAAAGTAATGCCTAATTTTATACTAGTAAGACGGGCTTGTGGACAATAACTTATTTTCAAGTTAATGCAGCGCATCACCACTGAACAATGTACTATAAATCAGGCTTAACAGGGTGAGAGACAAGCGGTGAGACTTGAACCACAACCACAACTACAGTAGCATGTACTGTCTGCCAACATAGTCAGGTCTGCTTACCATTCTGAATGAGTTTATACTGCTTATCCTTCTCTTCCTCCATTGTTTTCCTGTAATCTCCAGCCATAGCTCTCATCACCTGCCTTTTCTTGGCTAAAGGAGCTTTAGAGCTACGCAGAGTCTTTAGGGCGCGGGATGTATCCTCCTCTACAGACAAAATACAATCAGAGCATTGTGTCTCAGAGCCATACATAATTTATGGGGAAATTATGTCTCACCTCAATGCTTTAAATTAAATTCAGATTTTTTTTGTTAAAACTAAAAGCTATTAGCTAGTTTTTGTATTCTACTAACTCTGTTTTGATGTTGACTTCTGGGTCTTCATTCCCAACTCCAGCTGCTCAATGCACCAGTCCAGTTCTCTTTGGAGCTGCTGTTCTGTTGTCTGAAAGACAGTTGCAAACTTGCAATAACAATGTATTAACTTCATATCATATGACCATTAAATCATTTCACACTTGCTACAAAAACAGAGTCATCAAGACCCAAGACCACAGAGTTTGACACTGACCAGTGGTGTGCCTTTGCTGGCCTCAGTTGAGATTGGCTTCTGCTGTGCATCAGTGCTTTCTGGGGATTTTTTCTTTCCAGATTTCTTCTTTTTCTTACCTTTAGATGACACTAATGGTTCAGATGTGGGATTAGTCACCAGTGCATTGGAGGAGGGTTTTTCCTCTTTAGCACAGCTTTCTTCACCTGGAGGAGGACAAGGCTCTGGGAGGGCAGGTGGTGATTGAGTGCCTGTTTTCATGTCTTCAGATGTAACAGTGGGTATTTGGAAATTGAATGAAAACCCAGAGTCCTGTTCTGCAAAATGTGTCAGTCCAGTTATTTTGTCTGGTGGCAGGTTCCAATATGAAGAGGGCGTTTCCTCCTGTGCAGGGGAGCTTTCAGAGAAGAAGCTGAATGTGAAGGAGTTATCACTTCGATTCCAGAGGCGTTTCCCCAGGCTGGTTTGGTTGGTCTGACTCTGAGTACCTTCATCAGTAGTGGTCGTGGAGTTATTTGTAATATCTAAACATTCACAAGCACGTGCGTGCACACACACACACACACACACACACACACACACACACACACACACACAGAGAGAGAGCGGGGGGGAGAGGAGAAAGGGAACAACCCACCAAGAGCTTAATGGTGTGCTTTTTGTTGTCATTCGATATTTGATATTTCAAGTTAAGTACCGATAAACAGCAGCCTTTTCTCGTCCATGACGATACTTCAGTACGATGTTTTCCAGATCGCGCGTTTATTTCAAGATCTCACATAGGAAGGAAATAGGATCGCATTTATTACTGCAATCATTGTCAATGGCACAATACATTAACATTTATTGTTGATAATTCCTACCGTTGAATACGTGAATTGTGTTGCTCAAAAACTTCTCGTGTAGCCATGGTGTTACCTCGAAATAACTCCGGCGACGATCAATTTCATCACCGAGACGTTCCGGATGTTTTTCTTATTTTTTTTCTGTTTTCTTTTTTCCTAGTTCCTCGAATAAATAAAGCAGATAAAAGCATGCAAGACTGGATTGTAAATTAAATAAATAATAAAAGTATAGACAGGACACACTGTAGTGACTGTACACATTCAAACCAAAAAACCTTAGCAGCAATGGGGGATGGGCAAAAGAGGGGGAAGTCTACAGAATCTACAAAAGGATATAAACATATTTAGCCCTAGACTTATTTATAGAAGTGTAGTAGAATATCACCTATACATCTAAACGTCATCAAGTACACTTCTCTATACTTCAGATCAAAGTGAGTAGCAGTGAGAGAGCAAAACAAGCAGCATGTTTTTACAGAATATTTGTTTGTCTTTTTTCCCCCCTTTCTTTTATTTTCTGGTGGGATATGAAACAGGCTTGTACACACATGTGAACATTCTCATTATGCAATCAATCCAAATCAATAAATCATACAATAAGTTGAATTCTCACCATTATTTATATTTTTGTCACGTATCAATCA
Organism: Protomyctophum parallelum; assembly: GCF_964188405.1. Lineage (NCBI taxonomy): Eukaryota > Metazoa > Chordata > Actinopteri > Myctophiformes > Myctophidae > Protomyctophum > Protomyctophum parallelum. The sequence continues at coordinate 33,695,991 of NC_139719.1, forward strand.
CTTTGGATCAATCAGATCTTTCCCAATTCCCACAAGTACATGTGTAGTTACCAATGACATTCTTTTCAGTTCAAAATGGACCAATCGCATAGGTTCGTGGGTGTGTCTTAAGAGTCAGAGGCTCGTCATAACCTATAAATACCCCATACTGTTCATACAACAACAACATCACACTAGTACACTACCAGTCTACCACCAGAGCCGGACAGACACGTTTGAGGATCGCAGCTGTGCTGGAGAGAAACAAGGTATTTATTCATATTATCTTTTACATGCTTTGCTACAGCTATTTGTTTGTACACTTCGTGATTATGTTTGACTTATATAGTAGATAAAACTGTCGAATGTTGTGTACAGCGAGTGAGCTGATACGCAATGTTACCCCGGGTGTTTGTTGCACAAAATGAGCGGGCTCCAGACTCAGAGACTAACGTTATTGCTGAGACACAGATCGCAATGTAACTTGTTATCTGGCGCTCTAGACATGCGACGCTGTTTGAGTTACATAGCCTATTCCATGTGGAACAGCCAGGGAATCATTTAAAGCAATTTTACTTATACTAATGGTTAATATTGGAACAAAGTAAACCTGAGACCAGAGGAGCTACAGTAATATCAGGCGCCATGTTGACACAGTTAAACCTTTTCGCTATGTGAAAACGAAACGTGTAGTTTTCTTGTACCGTAATGGTGGTTGGACTGGTATTTCAGGTTTACTGTGGTCACTGGCTGTGAATGACTGCTAGACGTTATGGAGGGAACGGCCATTTTATTTACACATGTAAACAGAAACGTGCCACATTCACTTAACGGCACATTGTGTTACATACGTTCATGATTGTATTATATGCGTTTTAGCCGTTACTAAACCAGTCGCCATATTTAAAGAAGTTGAGGCAGATCGAGTGTCTCATAGCCCGAATGGCGGTCGCGCTGTTATGCTCCCGCCAATCAATCCGATTCAGTTAGCACTTTACATTATCACCGCCAAATGTTAATAATTTAATTAAACCTATTTCCATATCCGTGAATAACTTTCAGTGATGTGTGATATTGACTCAAATGGCTGGCTTAATACAATTTATAATTTAATCACATGGGCCATTGTCCTTGCTTCCCATGAACCAACATTCAGTGAAACTAGCAAATCGGCTATTTAGGGCGGCTAATGTATTATTATTTTTTCCCTCGTTTCAGATAAAGTAAATCATGGCCCGTACAAAGCAAACCGCTCGAAAATCCACTGGAGGAAAGGCGCCCAGGAAACAACTTGCTACTAAAGCTGCAAGAAAAAGTGCGCCCTCTACCGGCGGTGTGAAGAAGCCACACAGATACAGGTATAAACTGTCAATGTAACTTCTGTATCTGTATTGTTCGATTTTTGCTGGGACAAGCAATCCGATCGAGGAAGTTTGTGTTGTCTGACAACTCGACTCATCTCCAAATAAGACAGGATTTGGTCAAATTGGTTGTGTGTAGTCATAATTGGCAGTGCTATTAATGTCTAGTGTTGGCACTGTATTTAGCAGATTCTAGTCTGGGGTCACTTTCAAAATCAACACAGGCTTTCATTGTGCATCCAAGACTGTTTAAGGTGCATGCTACAATATTTATACATTTATCAAAACTCTTCAAATGGCATAATACAACTACAAGCTCGCAGTGCATTGCACTATGCTGTAGATTTATAGGCACTTAAAGCTGCTCTAAGCAATGTCAAAATTTGAATGATTTCTTTTTTTTGGATAATCAGACAGCCAGCAATGAGAAACGCTCCCAACTTTTTTTTTTTGTCTGTCTACTTCCTGATTGGTTAGTCATTGCGACCAATGGAGGAAACTTTAGTGCAGATTGTGGCCTCTAGATGTGTCACAGAGACTACCTTTTTTGGGAGCCTTTTACTCATGGCTGGCTGTCTAAATATCAAAACATATTATTATAGTTGCTATGAGCAATAATATGACATATTATTGCTTATAGCAGCTTAATCTGCCCATGTATTTTCACTGAACCTATGACATGCGATTTGATTAACCTTAGCAAAACAATTGTTCCAAGGTTTCATAGCATCTTTACAGTTTTAATGACGGTGTAATGTGTCCATTTCTGTGAAGGCCTGGCACTGTGGCTCTGCGAGAGATCCGTCGGTACCAGAAGTCTACTGAGCTGTTGATCAGGAAGCTGCCCTTCCAACGTCTTGTCAGGGAGATTGCGCAGGACTTCAAGACAGACCTTCGTTTCCAGAGTGCAGCCATTGGAGCCCTGCAGGTGAGTCACTATTTGGTTTTAGTTCTTGGCGATATGCCACCAACCTTGGTTTCTAATATAGCTGATTAGAATTTCACAACCATTGGCTGTATGCTCATTAGTCAGTTCTGTTATTATGGATACAAAGTACACAAGTCAAAATCTTGTGTATAAATAATTCTAACTTAATGTTTCTTTTCCATATTCTAGGAAGCCAGTGAGGCATACTTGGTCGGTCTGTTCGAGGATACCAACCTGTGCGCCATTCATGCAAAGAGGGTTACCATCATGCCTAAGGACATTCAGCTGGCCAGGCGAATTCGAGGGGAGCGTGCTTAGTCTGAACTCTTGTTTTGAAACTTTATTGGGGTTGCGGGGGGGGTGGGGGTGGAATTGGATGGGGTCATGTTTTTTTATTTTATCTGAAGTTCAATATGTGAAACTTGTATACACTTTGTATTTGTAATTGGTAGAGTACCTAGGCATCTCATTCATTTTAATCTATACTTTTTCTTCTGCTGTACTTTACACCTTGTAGATTAGAGCTTGAGATTTGTAGCTGTTAGGCTTTCTGCTAAACATTAATTCCCTTTTCTCAAGTATAGTATTTTAGAATGCATGTAGTAGGAAGCATTTGTCACATGTTGTAAATAAACGTTCCACTACCTCATTGACTCTCTTGCGCTGTTGATCCAGCTGCGACATGGTATGGTCAAACTTGCAGCATGTATAGTCAAAGCAAGGTTGGAACACATGATACAGATGTTGGTTCATGTTTTTGAGCAGGCCAGTAAAGTTAACTGCAAGCATCTAGAGTTGCAACTTGCAATACAAATACCCTGCATCCTTAAACCCAATCCACAAGGGTTGCATTGGAACGAATAGGTTAAGGTAAACAACACTATTGTGTTTGTAAATCCGTGGACCATGACACAGCTTAACGCAACTCTTCTTTCAAACTCAGAGTAAATATAACGGCAGAAGCAGCAACATCACATCTTGTTGTATATTAGACTCAAGTACTAGATCCCAGATAATCCCCCCCATCGTCACACGGCAACACAGGAATATGCAATGAGTGCAGCACCATCAAACAGCTGTCAGTGAGACATAACATACCTTAATGCAAACATGACACCCTCTGGGGGTCCTGGGATGCAATACTGTACTCTAATGTCTTCCTGGGACCCACCTAAATGACCACCCCTGGGTGACGGGACCCATTACATTAAACCATTTACATCACTGACATTCTGCCTGTTATGGGAGAAAAGGAGGCACTGGAGCTGCTCAGACAGTTTAAGCCCTTATTTTTAACTGAATGTAAAAGTTTCGATGTTTCAGTTGCATCTTCGTTAGGTCAAAGCATTCTGCCTGTTATGCTTCGTTGCATACCAAATTGCCCATCAGAGACAAATTAACCTGAACATTCATTCAAACAAGTCCTAGTATCTGACTTCAACTACCTTAAAGGACAACTTTAGTTTTTTTTCAAGCACTGTTTGGTTTGTTATTAGAGAAAGTAAAAGATGAGTGTTAATCTGTTTTAATTTGCTGCTTTCTTTCGTTTTAGGGATTTTAGCTCTTTTTGACAGGGGGGCGGGGGCATTCGAGCACAGGGCTAAATATGCATTTAACACAATTTTATGGTGATTTATTTTTTTATGGTTTACTATAGTCCTAATAAACATCAGGAAATTACAACTGGCTGAAGATCACAGGATCTACTGAATGTGAAGGTAGCCTACTGGGGGGAAGCCACACTGTGTATAGGCTCAATATGTCAGTTTGACACATTCAGTAGATCCTGTGATCTTTTGTGGCCAGATGTAATTTCCTGTCGTTTATTAGGACTATAGTAAACCATAAAAAAATAAATCACCATAAAAGTGTGTTAAATACATATTTAGCGCCATGCTCGAATGCCCCCGCCCCCCTGTCAAAAAGAGCTAAAATCCCTAAAACGAAAGAAAGCAGCAAATGAAAGAAAATTAACACTCACCTTTTAGTTTCTCTAATAACAACCTAAAACATGAACCTTGGTTGAAAAAAACTAAAGTTGTCCTTTAACTCAAGATTGCAGCTGTACAGAAAGCTGGATTATCTGTCATTCACTTCATAATCGATTGTAGACATGTTACCGACAGTAATTCTAGTCATTCTAGTTTGGAAGTACTTCAAGTACTTCAAGTAGTCAATAATGGACTGTCTGGTTTAGATGCTCCGATAATCTGCCAGTGATCGGCCGATATTCACTCTGATCGTTAATCGGCATTTACCCTGTCTTTAGAAACTGATCTTTTACACATAGGCCTATAACATTTTCATTTGTGACAGGCCTACACATTCTCCCCTTCCTGCCCACACACAGGAACAGTTTTGACATGGCTTTTCACATTAGGGAAATAAAGATTTGCAACATTTCACAAGATCAGTATCGGCCAATCATGAGAAATAATCTGATCAGTATGTCCCAAAAAACCTGATTGGAGCAGCCCTACCTGGCTACCTCTTTAGATGGTAGTGATTTCCAATGAGTTCACAAACTAATCACTTGCACAGCATTTGACAAGTTCATAATAACTCTACGTCTACAGTCTTGAGACTTGACTGATGGAAAGATAATTAAGATTTTTGTACAGCTGCAATCTTGCCTAACAAAACAAACAAGTAGTACACCAGATGAATGGGCTGAGGATTGGTAGCATTGCTTGTGGCTACAGTAAAGTGTTGATGCGTTGTGCATGGCTTTGTCTTGTGTAGTGGATGTGAACAAAAATACCTTGAAGTTGGGTTTTATGAGAACAAATTTATAATGCAAACAAGACATTCAGGCTCAATGGGTAATCTTAAATGCACATCATATTTACATTTAATTTATAACGATTTATACTTGAAGGTATACTTAACAAAAATAAATAACAAAACATATTTCAAGGTCCCAAAGGTACTAGCTTGGTTTGCTCTTGGGTTGCTCCTCTTCATCTGAAAGTAAGCCGGGCATTTGTTCATAAAGATTCTTCTCTAGCAATTCGTCAATGTCCGAATTTGGTCGCAGCGCACACCAGGTCAAGAAGCCAACACAAACTAGACTGATAGGAAGAACCTTCCACCAGGGTCGCTGATACTGCACTCCGAAAGAGCCCTCTACCGTCCAGGTCTTGTGGCTGCCTTTGCTGGTGGAGAACTTGATGGGCTCATTGTTCACCTCTTCTTCATCATCTGCTTGTTTCCTGGACCGAGCCAACCTCTGGGAAGTCACGGTGAAGAGTCGGACATGATTCAGTCTCCTGACGAAGAGGAAGACATAGATTTAGTCGCAATGCTTATTTAAGTGAAATGCAGAGAGCTATAGTTGACGTAGTGACGGGGTGATTCTGACAGTTGAGTCAGTCTGAACTGCTTGAAATGAGCCTGTATGTTGTGGAAGCAACCGCAACGTAACAGAAATCCAAGTTGTATCAATCAAAAATGTAAAGTTCACTTAAATTTATTCTAAATAAGTAAAATTAAATACAGCTCCGCTTATAACACAGGGGTATAGTCAGATTGTCATTGAACCACCCCTACTACGAAATACCCAACGTGTGGCGTGCTGCCTGTCAGGTTAAGGTTTACTTACCGTAGACTTGCTGTGCTACCAACGTATATCCCACGACATACGGGAAGGTGTACCAAACTACCCAGGGCCATAACACGCATCTTGGTGGACAGACTGAACGGTCATCTTAGGTGAAACGCTGCCTTACTGTGCCTGCCTGTTTTCAGTGAGGTCATGCAACTCATGGTTGTGCCAACTTGTGCGTCGCTGATATTCTTCCGGCTTTCCATCAATTCCATTTACGTGGTCCGGTCTAGCCAGTCACAGAGATGGCCAGTCATCTATCTTCACCACCACAATATACCTATTTATTTTTACAGTAAATTTGGAACAGCAGTATATCAAGAAATTGAAATTGGTACATTTAATAACGCGATAACTATTGACTCATAAACTTTAGCAATGTGGGAGAGTGCAGTAGAACTTCATTTGACCAAATGACATGGATGGAATAAAACCATGGATTATTTGATGACAGACGGGTACAGTTAAAGGTTTTGATAATAATAAATAATTCGTTTAAAATAAAAAATAAACTTGAAGGCTTGAACTACAGTACACACCCCGGTACAGCAGGCGGCGGTATGCACCAAGGCGAGTGCCTCATCCAATCACAGTTCGCCAAACTGAAACGCTTCCTGGTTGAATAATACCCATGCTGGATGGTTGATATCGAGTGTTTTCTGTTTTCAGTTTTCAGTTCAAGTAAGTTTAACTTGGTTAAGAAGCATAATGATCAAATTATCATTTCATCTACATAAATTCATTTATTTTTATGTTCAAATCCGTGTAATATATTTACCAATCTATTTTACATAGCTTCTATTTTAACTAAGATTCAGCGTCTGTTGTGATTCAGCAGAGTTGTTAGTTTTCTTGTTGAACCTGTAACAGTTGAGCACTTAATTAATTTACTTTATTTTGACAGCACTTAGGCCAACGCTGGTTGTTATGGACCAGAGCTAGTTGTTTTTATACTATTAGTATAATAAGAAACATTACTGGACCATAGTGTTCGTCCAAATGTCAGAAAAGCTTTATGTAGGGTCCCGAAAGGGGCTAAGTGTTATGGTGCTCAACATGACGGGCTGCATTCAGTGCATTGCCACTTAATAAATTATAGGCATAAAAAAATCATCAACGTTCTATCTACACAACACACTTTACTCCACAATGCCTACACTCTTTGTGTGGTGGATGTATTCTTATTTATTCATCATACAAATGCTTAAAGTGTCTATGGTCTGATGGTCTTGTTGCTGTTGACCTAGCTCTGGTCCATAGCGTTACTGCTTCTGATTCTAGCAGTAAGGCTATGGACCAGAGCTACTGTTGACCTAGCCCTGGTCCAGCACTTACAGCGAGTCTAACATTGAGAGACTCACTGTAAGCGCTGGACCAGGGCTACTGTTGACCTATCTGCTAATCATGCTCATGTGGATGTACTTGTAGGTGTAAGCTGTGTCATGGCTTTCAAGAGGTCGGAATCGAAAGGCAGTGGCTCCAAAAGGAAGTTGAGTTCAAATGAGACTGATGTTGGCATGGAAGAAAACAAAGAAAAAAGCAAACAGACTAAAATAGAGGTGTGTGAGTAGTAGCACAATGAAACAATTTCTTCTCCTATTGTGCCAGACTGCCAGTGTGCTGAGACAATACCGTTAAATTATGTTTGTTATTTCATCCAGGAGGTTCCCTTACACATTCCTGAGATGTCAATTGCTGCAGATAACAAAGTACAAGGAAAACATAAAAATGTTGAAGCAACAGTCCAAAAGAAGACAAAGAAAAAGGAAAAGCAGTTTGAGGTAAGTAAGTTGGCTGGTGTGGATTTATTTATTTGACTGGGAAAATAAAATCCTGCACACTGTCTTCCTGAATTGCACAGTCCCTCTGGTTCTGACTAAGATCAGGACAGATGGACTGAAACATTGTTCAATGAAGATAAAGAATACTGTGTGCAGGAGATTTTGTCCTGTGAAATATATCCTATATAACTGACCGTAGGTGTGCAGGAGCTTCTTGTCTTTATTTATAGTTGAACCATGAAACATGATTGTGAAACTATTGTGATGAGGGCGAGGCTTGTCTGTGTGTATGGATGTTACTGTCCACAATTGCTCAATAAAATAGTGTATCATCAACAACAAACAGCAATGGAATATATTAGTCTAGATCGCTAACTCGATCCAATTCAACCTTTTATTTGACACATACAGCTCTTAAAACCAGTAGTGAACTAGTAGATGGTGTGCATTTAAAACAAGACTGATGGACATAAAAAAATACAAAGTGCATTATGCAATTCAAAAGTTCAATAAAAAAATATAAAAATGTTGCACATCAATATTCTATAATATAAATACTGGTATGTCCAAGGGTAAGGTAAGGTCCATATCCATAGGCTGGTTAGAGAAGAGAGACACTTCAGTCCTGTATGGGCATGGGAGTCATAGGCAATGTTTTCATTCAATGACTCTGGATGGCCGAAGAGCATGGAAATGTCTCCTGAGCCTTTTCGTGATGATACTTGACATTGCGCAGTTAGTTGGTCATGGTCCTCTGGAAGCCGGCCTTGACCACCACATTGCCTCGCTCAATGATGTACACCTCTAGTTTGCCCTTATTCGACAGGTTTTTGGTGATGGAATCTCTCTATTGAGTTTGTAACTTTGTATTGAATTCAAAACTGATATTGTGCTAAGAGTGCCATATTACGCCACATGGAATCCTTTGTACCCTTGTCCCCTGGTAGTAATTTCAAGTCAACTTTAAAAAAAAATCAATTGTCAACTTCAAAACAATTTGCATCTAACATAAAGCATACATAATTAATGCCTCACAGTTTTGAAGCAATTTTCTTTTCAGTATGTTATCTAGATATACATGTGAAGAGTTTTGTTCATTGGGACCATGAATAATGTTTCCGAGGTGCTGCTAGAGTGTAAACCGCGCCCAGACCGCCTCCAACTGGCTGGCTGTTTCCAGGCCTAATTATAACGTGCATCCGTTACAAATGCTTTATAAATAAGAGTTCATAAATTGATGGATAGAGATGGCCGTCTTGTGACGCTGTTTATTATTCTTTTTATTATGCGAATTTAGAAGTTAATTCAGTTAAGTTCACACGCATCCCCCCCCCCCCTCTCTCTCGCACACTTAAAAAAAAACCTACGAGCGAGATATAAAGTAGTTGTCATTGAAACGAACAGGCCACATCATCTCTGATTTAAGAGAAGGTGCAGTTGTGTGCAAATGAGTAGGCTCCATGCCTCGGGGGGCATGGCGTGCCTACCATTCCAGTGCGATCCCAAATCATGCTTCCGGGAATGGTGCAGAATCCATGGTGCAGAGATCTTGTGTAGCGTCAGAGCTGTGATATATGTGGATTTAAAGGATATATGGTGATTTGTGATAGACAGTAAGAGTTTTGAAGGAATCTTGAGGAGTGGTATGTTCTTTTACATGTCTTTGAAGAAGTAGACAGGTATGAAGACTTCTTTGCCTGGCTGGTATTCTGTCTGAGGAATAGTAGCCTCAGCTTAACCTGAAATGTCTCCCCAAGGAAGCTATAGATAAGTGGGTTGAAGCAGCTATTGGAGAAGGCTGCCAGGGTCACAATGTGTGACGTCAGAGGGTAGTCATGCCACAGCGCTCTGCCACTTGTCTCGCCTCTGAGAAGATGAGTGCTAATGAACACATTCTCCGGGAGCCAGCAGAGGAAGAAGACTATGACGGCTCCTGAGATCATCCGCAGGGCCTTCTGCCTGCGAGGCTGACACTGGAGCCCACCTTGGCCTCGATGGGCACGCTGCAATACCCGCGCTATCCTCCAGTAGCATGCTACCAGGATGCAAAGGGGTACCACAAAGCCCAGAGTCACCTCCAACCACTGAATTTGGGTCACATTGGCGAAGCAGAAGTGGAGCTCGCCAGCGTGCTGACCCTGTGCTAAAGCGAAGGGCAGCACGGTGAGCAGAGATGAGCACGTCCAGATCAGGCAGCAGCTGATGCGGGCGCGGGGCATTCTGCGGCCAGTGGAGCTTGTCAGTGCCACAAAACGGTCGAAGCTCATCCAGGTGAGGAAGAAGATACTGCTGTACATGTTCATCTGCTGGAAAAGGTTCATGAAGGTGCACAGAGCGGCCATGTCATAGTAGCCCTCCTTCAGGTTGAACACCTCGATCAGGGAGTCGGCCACCAGCAGCAAATCGGCCACTGCCAGGTTCACAAAGTACATGTCTGGTGCAGACAAACGGCCACGGTGGCCGAGGTTGACAACTAAAATGAGGATGTTCCCAATAAAGCCCACAGGGAACAGGAATATGATATAGATGCAGGAGAGGAAGAGGCCAATTTGGTAATTTTCATGCTGCTGGGAAACCTTCCGCGGCATTTTAGAGTAGACTGCCCAGGAGCCCTCCAGCTGCACAGTGTAGTTACTATGAAGATCTACTGAATATTCCACATACATGGTCTCTTCCATATTATTCCGTGTCCTAGGGATAGAGAGGATTTATTGTGCCACAATGTTTACATTAGCACACTTGGAAATCTTCTGTCAGATTGAAGTTGATGCCCAGTCGATGTTCTAGAGGAAAACAAAGTCATAAGTCAATGCTTTTTTTTCTTTTCTCATTCAGTTTTAAGTGCTACTGAAGAGAAGCAAGCAGTAATCATTATATGTATGTACATAATTGCGAATACATATAGACAGTGTTACTGAGAAGAAGTACGCAATACTCATGTTTGTATGTACAGATCAATGAATATATAACAACGAATACAAAGTGGTAACTAAGAAGAAGCATGCAGTAATGATAGTCAGTCACGCCAGCACTTTCACAGCAATTACTATAGCCAGAGCATACCTATTTATACGCACATCGACTGTGGGTGCTGGGGTAAAAGAGCATAATATGGAAGGAGGCTAGAGACCGCACACCAGTTTCAGGCAAAGGATTTGCTTTATTGTAGCTTGGCTTTACCTCCTTCCAGTAATTGCAGTAACACCTGGCTGGTAACACTGAATTGCTATAGTAACACTTTCTTACTATCAAACTTTAATAATAATGATATAGAATAAAATATATAATAACCCTTTAACAATTAGAAATTATAATATAATACGTGTAGAATAGACATAACTTACATCTCCTTAAATCAACTTGCTGTGGTTTGTCCTTGCAATTGCCCATTTTGGAGGTTAAGAAAGTCTTCATAGATCCAGGTAGAAAAGCTGAGTTGAGTGAGATGTAGGCAATAATCTCTTCTCTCAGGTAGTTTGGTGCCACCCACAACACGGCAAAAAAACACCCACATGGCTACTGTACTGATGTGTGCATGCATACAGTATATCTTCACCATCCAGGTTGCTTTGCTTATTATATCACCTTTCACACAGATTGCATTTTTATTCCATTGTAAACCTTTGAGATCAAAGATGAGAGGGAAAATATACATAATTGTCTCATAATATTCGTGCATTTTGTGCAGCAACCGAAAGTGTTTGAATTGAACACCACCCATGTCCTACTTTTGGCATCGTCATAAATTTATACTTTTCTTTTACATTAGTCAGATTTTACATGATTAATTCTTCCCAATGGATAATGTTTTGGGAGAATTGTGGAACAATTATGAATGTATTATAGTATGTACACTGGCTGTGACTATGGTGTAGAATGTTCAAATATATAAATAAGGGAGTAGGGAAAAGTCTAGGCAACTGATGTTTATACACAACAAGATGAAGGGCATGCATTTCAGTTGGATCATGAAAAAAAGACTACTACTGTCTATTGGGTCTGGTGTTAATTGGGTCAGTCGCTGGACAAAATTATTTCACTCATTACAGGAATTTACTGTGTGGAGGGAGGGGTGGGGGGGATTAACCCTGGCCTCTATTTTGGACATAATAGGTAATGTAGTTTAAGTTTACCGTATATGCTTAATTTACGTTCATCGTTATCACATAGTGAGCTGTCAAATCCACAAGCTGAGTTTATACATTTGCTATTTTATGCTGTACAACACAACTTAAAATAGGGCTTAATTGTTGATATTGTAGAAACATTTATCTGCTTCTGTCCTGCTGGCAATGGCATCAGTGGGCTTATGTAACCTGTCTGTGTGTCATATTTACTGGTCCCCAATCTTGTATCACATGAGCTGCCCTGGTAGAGCCACGGTGTGTGAGTTTGAATCATGCAGGTCACTTATTCCTAGAAAATAAGAAAAGATGCCATAGGGGTTCCTGAAAAAGGAGTAAAGAAAATAACAGTACAATAGTATCTGTAAGTGTATCCTGCCCCAGGGAGCTAGCCCTGTGTTTAATAGTTTTTTTGCTTTTTGGAATGAATATCGATTGAACCACATTGGCCCTCCCACCTTTGCACAGATACACCTCAAGTTATTCTTCCTTTAGCTAAATTAGTTTCTGTAACAAGGGATTGTTTTACGGGGTGAGGTTGCCCCCGCACCACGGCAAGGTAGCAGCACACAGAGAGGTCTTTAGCTAAATGCCTGTGTGGAACTTTCTTTGGCATTGCATACTTTTTGTCTGACATTTTGTGCAAATGGGCTTTTGTACAAAACCTGCAAATGATGTCATTGCCTGTTTCCATAAAAAAAATATTATTATTATAGTCAGAGCAAGTTGGAGAGCTGGAATATACCTAAAGTAGCTAATTTATTGATACTATTCATAGCTTTATTTGCATGTGCTGTTGTGCATTTCTTTTTATTGTCAAATTGAACATAGAGTTACAGTCAAATATTTATAAAACCTTTTGTAAACACTTAAAATCCCGCAAATCAGTATAGAGAGTATCCACGTGACATTATCATCATACCCAGAAGTTATGCAGAAACACCTAACTCACTTTGCCACTCACTTTATGCATGCGCATAGCCTCTATACTTTAAGAATACAAAAAATAACACATGAAAAATGTAATGGCAGATCATATTCAAGCAATGTAGTCGTATAAAAGATGCAACATTGGTATAAAAGACACGATGAAATTGAGATGAACCATGATGGATTTTCCAGCTGGCCTCAAAATGTATTTGTAATAAATTATGTTTTCAAACTTGCGCTCCCCCTCCCCACCCCCCTTGATGGATGATTATACAATTGAAGCTGTTTGTCCTCTAGGGCTCATAGTCCTGCAGGGTGTCTGCAATCTCGATGCGGGGGGCTATGATGTGTCTCTGGGTCTGTGTGCCACTCAGGCCACGGCAGCAGTCTCTCACCTGCCTGCCCACCCCTTGGAGGCTCTCTCTGCATGGTCTGTGTATAAGCAGCACCAGCAACAGACTCAGACAGCTCCCAGAGAACAGGATGAACTCTGCCACGCTCAGGAACGCCCACTCATGAGGGCTCAGTGGCCCTTGTCCCACCCCCCTCACTAGCACCACGCTGTAGAAGAGGTTGCATACAAACAGCACCGTGGCAACTGTCAGGAATACAGGACCCTCCTCAGAGCCGGAGAGGAAGCGCCCACTGGATTTCCATTGGTGGACGCAGCCGCCTATCATAAGTCCAAGGAGGAGGGTGTAGGGAATCAGGAAACCCAGACAGAGTTTAGCCACAGAGTATGAGAGGCCAGCCTGGACTGGATCTATAAGGCAGCAGGTGTCCTCTCCTGACTCCTCTCCTCTGGGTCTGGGGAGTCCACGGAGCCCCGCCAGCAGCAGGGAGATCAGAACAGAGGTCACCGCCACAAGAGCAATGCAGACACCAGATCTCTTCAGCAGTGTGTGGGAAGGCGGGTCAAAGGTCAGAACATATCCCATCAGCACTAGGAGAAACAGGCCACAGAGGGAGCTAACATTGACAGTGAAGGATAGAGCAGCACAGCCCAACAGTGTGGACTTCAGGTAGTCAGGTCTGTGGGCCACAGAGGACAGCGAGAGGAGCAGGAGGAGGAGCTGGGACCCACAGAAGGCCCAGAGCACGCCGTCCAGCCAGGCCACGCGTCTCTGGGCTCGATAGGTCTGGATGAAGCTATAGAACAGGAAGCAGGCCGCGAGTAAACCCAGCCCAGCGCACAGCGCGTAGACATAATTGGCTCTGGAGGTCAGGTCGTTGGCTGCAATTTCGTCCAAAAGGTCAAGTTGTGTGGTTGTTGAAGTGAAGTCGAGTGGAGTTGAATTACCCAGGGCCTGTGAGGTGGTTCTGTGGGAAAAGTCTGGTCTGCTGGTCACCACCGAAGAGAACGGTTCTACAGTTTGATTTGTCTGGAATTGAAAAAGAACAGAATACTTTGATTCACAACCACCAATTGAATTGTACCTTATTAATTTTATGGTTTGTATATAGTATTTTTGTCACCAGGGGGTTTGAGCACAAATTAAAGCAAATATACAGTATATGATATCTCTGTGGCATCATGTCCGTGTCTTTTCCACTGAGGTGTGTAGTTCCACTTCTGGTCTTTAGTGAACAGATCAACAGACTGCTTTAGTAGTGAGACTAATTTGTCGGTTTCATTTTGTCTACCAGTTGGGAATTTGTTACTGGTCAGCATATGAGTCATGAAATGGGTTTTCTTACACAACATTTATTGCATTACACTTAAATCCACTTCCTATAAAAGTGATAAAAGACGAATCTCTTACTCTTAACACCGGTTAAATATCTTCTCTTAGGTGATTTATCAAGACCACATCTCCCTATGTTACCCCGTCTTTGTCTACTCCTGTGAGGAACTGGCTGCTCAGACAAACATATGTTTCCACTTACCATTTTCACTCTCGACACCCGCTTCTGTTTGTTTCTACAACCTCTGCGTCGTCCGTTCAAATGTCGTCAAACCCCTATGCTGTGAAAATGATGCTTGTTGCATGGATACAACTTGTCAGCTTGAAATTCTACTATTTTCACAGGCAGTACTCATTACTCAGCCAACATACTTTCAGAATGGTTTTGTGGCCACGTGATCAACATATTTTCCTCCCCTCCCTCCCTGTCGCTCTGTTTTCTTTTCTTCCATGGCAAAGTGGGCTATGGGTCCGTTACAGAGAACATATACCCCTTGTTTAAGTTCCTCTAACAAGGATGCGACTATGCAGACCCTTAACGGTTTACTGGTGCTATATGTATTCAGGGTTTGTTTTTGTAACTGTTTGTAAGTTGGGATAATTCTGCAATTGAAATTAGAGCAATGCATTCAAAGCTATCCAGTATCATACAGTATAATATGTTATTTTATTTAGTTGTTTTGCCTGCATAACTTGAAAGCTGTGGAGAAAAGGCTCATTTGGTATGGATTTAAATGCTGCACTATACATGCACAGAAAGAAATATGCCATGAAACGTTTCTCTGTCTATATATCGGTCTAACTGTTCACCACCCAGCATCTCTCCACTCTTCACCTTGCTCAAACCAGTCCTCAGTTTATTTGTTTTTTCTCTCTACCACCCGATTTGTTCTTGCATAAAATCTTAATGTCACATAACTATAAACTGGTGGTTTTGTCCTTGGTGCTTACTGCTTATGTAGTGGTGGCGGTTCTGGGCTGCGGCACACAGGAAACTCTTAGGGTGTAGTGAAGGCGGTGCCGTTTCTTGAATCTTGGCTCATAACCACAATGAATACTAAATGCACAGAATGCAACGCTGACCTCGGTCGGCATGATACACATATGTACAGGAAACGTCCTCAACAACCTAAAGCAACAGGAAGTGAATAAGTCATCTAAACACATTACATCAAACAGTATCACAATTAAAATATCACTTGCTTTGTAGGCAGAAGTCAAACAGTGAATCTGACTTTTTTGGCCCTGCAATTGTGTCACTGCACGTGTGCATGTGGTGCATCAGAAATTTTGATATTGACACACAACATTGGATTTTGCTGACCTCGTACACAAGGATTTATTGGAATGTGATCTTCCTGTTTGGTAAACATGGTCAATGTTAGGACGTTTAATAATGTTTTTTACAATAACATCACAAATGATAAATATCCACACAAGAGGAATGAAGATAATAAACCTGCTGACTTTTGTTTGACAGATTGCAGAGCAGCCCTCTCTCCCCGTAGATGATAGTGAGAGTGGGGAAGAAGACTTTAGTCCAGAGGAGGAACGCTTCCTGGAGAGGAAGCTGAAAAAGATCCTTGGAAAGGAGGAGAAGAACAGACTTATAGCTGAGGGGAAGTGGGTGCCTAAAGCCCTGCAAAACGTGTCCAGGGATCCTCTTGCACCCAAACAGGCCTTGGATTACCTCACCTGGTATGAGTAGATCTTATTTCTAGTGCATCAACATCGTGGTATTCTCATTTCCTCTGTATCTTACGGCTGATTAAAAAAAAGGTCTACACACACTACCTGCCTGGAATGTTCTACAATAATTCTTAATCCCTGGGTTTGTCTTGTACTACAGTTCCGAACGGCTTCTTGTAAATAATCCCTGCCATTGGGTTTGTCATTTTGCAGCTGGGAGAAGAACCGTGAAGAGTGGAAGTTCCAGAAGACGAGACAGACATGGTTACTGCAACATATGTTTGATTCTGGAAAGGTAAAATTAGTTTTAGTATTATGAGAACAATTTACAATTTAGGCATTTGGCCTGACTTAATCCAGAGTGATTTACAGTAAGCAAGAACAAAAACATGGTAATACATCAAATATAGTCATCAATAATCATACGTAAGCTCAGAACCTAAAAGTGGAATATCTATATAATGAAACTATACGTTTACAGTATAGAGTGCTATGTCTACATAAAATGCTATCTAAATTACTTAAGTTTAGCCTTTGCATACGCCTGTAAGGTCGCTGAGGCTAGGGCAAGTGCTAGGGGCTAAAATAGAGTGTGAAGAGGTGGGTTTTCAGACGACGACGGCGGAAGAATTGCCATGGGAAGTGCATTCCGTAGTTTTGGAGCCAGAAGGGAGAAGAGTTTGGTTGTCCTGGCGTTTTAGTGAAGGTACTTCCAGCTTCCCTGCATTGGCTGATCTGAGCGCACAGGAGGGTTTGTAGGGTCCGATCCGATTTGTAAGATATGGGGGGGTGCCATACCTTTGGTTGCTTTGAAGGCCAGCATCAGAGTTTTGTGCGGGCTACACAGTCAAACATTTTTCCAACCTTTTGCCCCATTCTGTTTTCTTGTAATTTGCTAATTAATGGGTGACCAGATTTTCATGAAACTTGGAAGGATTGATCACTAGGCTGCCCTAAATACATCACTAATATTGGGTTGAAAAGACCAATGGTCGAGGAGGAGACATAGGAAGACGAGGTTTGATGTAATGGATTCCTTGATGTCTGTGACATCATGCTGTGCAAATTCAGTCAGCCTGAACAAAACACTTTAACTCAAGAGCAAACAGTCCTGATTGTTAAGTTTGACAATCTTCAATGTGATACATTTAGAGAAGATTAGCTCTGTATTCTGGGCTAATACAGATGGGCTTTCTGCTGACTCAAACCTAAAAATTCTGATCTTACATCATACTGTTGTGGAGAAACCCTACCTTGTGATCAAAATGACCACCTTGTGATTATGTTCAATAGTAGATGATTCCCATCTGACCCTGCTTTCATCACTCATCTGTACAATGTACAACCATGATGTAGATGTTTACTATTTCTATTGTCTCTCCTCAGATTCCTGATGAGACTTTCTCTGTGCTCCTATCCTATCTGGAAGGGCTGCGCGGAGTGGCCCGGGACACCACTATACACAAGGCTGAAACCCTGGTACGAGAACTTGGAGAAGGACCGTTGGATGAAGATGTCAAGCAGAGGGCATGCAGAGCCAGAGAGGTCATCCAACTGCTTGGCTGACTTGGTCATCCACATAGATGTTTTTTTTTTATCAAGGGAATGTTGAGAGAGTACATGTGCACCAAAGAGTGTAAAGTCAAACCTGATGCTGCCCCATACAACCACAGTGTTGAAATTATTGCCACAGCAACTGGTGGCTAAGTGCCTTGCTCAAAGGCAAGTTGTTCAGGGAAGAGAGCATTTCTCATTCAGTTACCCTATTATGGTTTTCCCTGCCTGGTCTGAGGATTCAACCAGCGACTGTCTAGTCACAAGTCCCCTTCTGTGAATTATACCAATGGACTGCCCCTGTTTGTTAATGAGTGGTGATTAAAGTCACACAGATAGTCTGGATATGGGTTACACTCATTATTTAAATGTGATTACTGTAGCCCTTGTTGTTTCGGGCTTTGTTTTTATTCAGTAGGTTTGCACGTTTAATATTTCCTAACTAATGACAAGACTGTCTGTGGTATCAATCATATATTACTAGTACATATCTCTTTACAATACAATACATAATGGGAAAAAAATATTATCATGACTTGTCTTGATGTATGTGTCAAACAATATCCCCGTATTAAATGTGTTTGTAACCCTATTAGAACACGCAATTCAGGGCTGGAGCCAGGCTAAACACTTGGTGTATGTCTCGTGAGTCCTGACACACTGGTTGAGAAACCAATTTTTATAGTCGGCACACAGTAGCACATGATCACCCGATGCGCAGGAGCGGGGATTGAACCCAAGTCTCCCACCGACGCACAACCTGTCGTGCCAATAGGCCTAGCCCGATTGGCAGGGCTGTTGTTGTTTGGCTGGGTGCTACACATAGACACAGTCTACTCTACTCCACTGAGTGGACTGCTTGCTTTAGTCTGATATGATTGCGATAGTAGTAGTACCCAACAATACCCAGCAGAGGGCACTGTAGACTTTATCACCAGCAGGTGGGATCACTCTGTTCTGTTCTCAAGTGCAATGGGTGAGGGTGGGAGCAGAACCTCATGCCAGGGCAGGGGCCAGGGTTGACACTTATGTCAACGGTTGACCTGGCTTGGACAAGGAGAAGGCCTTAGGGGCAGCTGTTTCTCCCTCCCAGCAGCAGACGAGTAACTACCATGTTATGATGTTTATGCTGTTCATCACAACCAATGTCCAACTGGCAACTTCTAGTAGAAATGTGTTTGCCAATATATAGTTCCTTCCTCTGTGCTCAAGCACACGCTGCATTCTTCAACCTGCAGAGTTGTTCAACCAGCGGCTCCAATATACTGCTGTGGACTCTGTACGCAATACTCATGCACATTCTTACACACCTGCAAATAATTACTAAACAATTCTGATTGACAATATAGTTTTTTACTATATTATCTGTTGATCATATCAATTTTCTATGAAGTCATGTTTCCCCAATTCCCCTAGATTTACAACCGCTGCAAACCTTTATTTTTATCGACAATTTACTTGCAGGGCAACAATCATCAATGGCACTTGCTACTTTCATTTTGTATTGCTTGTGGTTATAACTTATGTTACAATGTGTTATCGGGTAGAGTCAGGGAAAAGGCCCCCCTGGGGTAAAAAGCCCCCCAGCTGAATTTAATTCTCTCACCTAATCCAGGTCATCAGTTTCCCACCCAAATACATTTAAGATAAGTTGATCTAATTCTTTGTCATCCTGAAAATACAGAGTAAATAAGTTAAACCTTTTCACTTATGTTTTGTAGGCTATATCATTAGGTAGGCCTTATGATAAATTATCAACTTAAAAAAAAAGATGACATTCTTTGCAATGACAGCTTTAGGGGTAAGCTATAATGTTACACCGCATTTTAACCCTTTGTTCTAAAATACAGGTTTACTTTAAATGGCCAATATAACACAAATAAAACCATTTTACACAAATGTGGAATTTAATTTAATTTAGCTCAAAGGTATCATGGGGGGGCCTATTGCCCCAGTAGTGATTCCCTTTAAATATATATATATTTGTACTATATACTATAACATAAAAGTGTATTGGGTAAAGCATTGCTAACATGTACATAAATGTATTTGAATTGGTCATAAAATAGACATTATCCTTAAGGGGGCCTTTTCCCTCCTCCAACACTGTTGGAGGGGAAATATATTAAATTGTTTCTAAGTAACGGTTTCTAATTACTGTTCAGTAGTCAGATCCGGTCTAGAGCCCGCCTACTGTATCCGGTAATGTACATGCAGCCACAGATGTCGTTTCCTTATCCGCTCTAGACTGGATATATGCGAACTGTCTCTCAAAAGGAGGACAGCATATATGGCAGCATTCATGTAATTATCTGTGGGTGGTGGCAAGTCTTCTGTGACTTGACACTTTCCTGTCGCTTTAAGCCGGTGCGGAAGTATGGATCGATATGTGACGTAATATTTGGAGGTCAGCAGATCGCTCTTTGCGTCACTACAATACTTACGTATGTTGTTGAACGTTTATAACGCCTATGTTGAGTCGTTCGTTTCTTTTCTCTGAGATTTCTAGTCGTTGGCGGCGAGCTGCTTCTTGTGTTTTAGGAAACGTAACGCAGCGTACACCACGAAACCCACTACCCAGTGTTATTTGTGGACGTTGCGGATCCTCCAGACTGCACAGCACGTTTCTTTTTTCTCAATGGCTGCATCTAAATGTACCCGACTGAGCGGTGCGTTGATACGGGATCTGCTGGACACCGTGGACAGCGTCCTGTTCGACTGCGACGGAGTCATCTGGAGAGGTGATCAGGCCGTCCCGGGCGCGCCCGAAGTTATAAACCTGCTCAAAAACAATGGCAAGAAGGTGTTCTTCCTCACCAACAACAGCACCAAGACCAGAAAGATGTATGCGGACAAAATGGCTCTCATGGGATTTAACGTAACGCAGGATGAAGTGTTCGGGACAGCCTACTGCTCCGCGATGTACCTGAAGACTGTCTGCAAACTGCAGAGCAAAGTCTATCTCATTGGCAGCGATGCGTTGAAGCAAGAGCTGGAGATGGTGGGGATCCAGCAAACAGGGGTGGGACCCGACCACATATCCGGGGCGCAAAGTGACTGGGCCAACGTACCACTGGACCCAGAGGTCAAGGCGGTGGTGGTCGGCTTTGATGAGCATTTCAGTTATATGAAAATTAGCAGGGCTATGCAGTACCTCTCTAACCCGGATTGTCTGTTTGTGGGGACCAACACCGACAGCAGACTGCCCTTGGAGGGAGGCAAGGCTGTGCCAGGTAGGTTCAATATACTGTTCAATATAAGTTCAATAGGTCACCAACATAGTTTTTAGCTGACGCTCTCCAAAGCATGCTGTTGTGGGACTTGCAGGACACAGCTTGAGGTCAAGGGTGTCCCTAGTCCGTTTAGTCAGGTGTCCTCATACTGTAATCTCTCCTAACCTACACCTCCTTATCCTTACCCTCTTCTTAGGTACCGGCTGCCTGCTGCGAGCAGTGGAGACTTGCGCCCAGCGCCAGGCCCACACAGTGGGAAAACCCAATCGCTACATGTTTGACTGTGTGGCCTCCCAGTTTGGCCTGGAGAGCAGCCGCTGCATGATGGTTGGCGACCGCCTCGATACTGACATCTTGCTGGGCTCTAACTGCGGCCTGAAGACCCTGCTCACTCTCACAGGGGTCAGCACAGTGGCAGACGCCAAAGCCCACGAGAAGAGCGGCTCCCCAGAGCGGCAAGGCATGGTGCCAGATTACTATGTGGACAGCATCGCTGATCTGCTTCCATTCCTGCGGGGATAAGGCAGCCGAATGACTCCTCAAACTGTGGTGACTGGCTACTGTACTTGGTAGCCTAGTTCAGTGGTTCTCAAAGTGGGGGCCAGGGACCAGCAGGGTTCCTTGAGGGTGTACAAATGGAGCCAAAATGGACCCTTACCTTACACGCCTTTCCCACCGGCCGCGATAACTATAACTATATCGATCACCATTGTATATTTTTTTATTGTCGGTGTGAACCCCATCCACTTGACTTTTATAGTTATACTCGGTGTGAACGGCCCTTTACGGGTCCATTTGGTTCCATTTGTACACTCAAGAGTTATGGGGGTCCTTGCAATGTTGTTTGAGAATCACTGTCCTAGTTCAAAGAAAGACCAGATGCTTCGCTAGCCCATAGAAAACAAGAGTTTGCAGTCTCTTCTATTTGTCTTAATTTATTGATAGTCATCTCTATAGAGGAGTCACACCCATGCTGCCTAAAGAGTCCTAATGCACTGTGTGGCAGGACAATGACTCAGGATTTTCAAAGACGACATCACGTTTTATTATCAAGTATAGTTATTAAAGTTCTAGTCTAATTAAAAAACTAAAAAAGACTACTTGACAGATCAATTAATCAGAGTATTGATTGAACAGAATTGGACAGTTTTATCTGGCAGTTGTTGGGGGTGAAGTATACTGTGTGTTACCTAACCTAAGAAAAGAGGAAGGTCTGTGCGTGCAGCCGTGCAACGTCAATGCCCCCCTTGTGACATTGTGATGCAATTGTCCATCTTAAGCAATGCTATCGAGTTGACACTGGGTGAATAAGCACATACCAAAGTCTCAACTGTTTTAAGTGTGGTCAGTTGCACAGTTCTTGTGTATTTGTTAATCACACGCGCTTCATTTAAAAAAAAGATATATATATATATTTTTTTTTTGCGTTTTCTGCCTTTATTGATAGTATACAGTAGATAGACAGGAAATTGGGAGAGAGACGGGGATTGACATGCAGCAAAGGTCGTCGGGATCGGGACTCGAACCCGCGACACGTCAGGCTACATTGGAGCCTACTAGGTGCCCGGGCTACATGCACTTCATTTTGACAGTACCTCATCAGGGAATAACTAAGCATTAAGCTGATTACACAGCATATACTTGTACTGTATAACTTTTATGTCTGATGCAGTTTACTTCTAGCCTCATAATGTAACCCTTAACTCTGCTGTTTTATTAATCTTTACGGGTTTTGTGTAGGGATGCTCCGATCAGGTTTTTTGGGACCGATCGGGATCGGTCAATACCGATACCGATCAGCCAATACCGATACCGATCTTGTGCGTAAGGGGCAAATTTGAATATTTCCAAAATTATTATATGTCAACCCACGTCAAAACTGTGTGTGTGTGTGTGTGTGTGTGTGTGTGTGTATGGGGAGGACGGGGAGAATGTTTAGGCCTGTCACAAACATGCAAAAATTATATTATATATCCGATTGACTTTTATACCACTTAAATGGTGTAAGAAATCGGTTTCTCCAGATAGGATAAATTGCCGATCACCGATCGGAGTGAATATTTGCCGATACGGCCAATTATCGGAGCATCTCTAGTTTTGTGCAGTGCAACTTCATTCAGTTGTACACAGCATTTACTTGTACTGTATGTAACTTTTCTGTCCTCCATGTAATCTCTGTAATTTTACTGCAACACTGATTAGCCTAATTCCATTGAAGGCCCAATGTGCAAGTCTTTTAAATTATTACAATAACCATACAACTCTACTGGTCACAGGCAGGAGGCAGCTCATGCAGTAACCAGTAGACACTTATGGGACTCACAGCTCTACTACATGGCTCACAAGCAGAGTTATTGTTTTAAATAAACATACAGTACATGATGCAAGACTTGGAAAGTAATATGCCATTTAACTTGAAATTGCGGATTGGGCTTTTTAATAAGTAATGCAATCTTTTTATCATCCATATTGTACGTTCTAGCGGCTAGAATCTAGCCCACAGTATTGTCGTTGACCCAATTCTAAAAACACTTGATCAAATTTTATAATAAAACAGACATAGCATCTAAGTTGTGTGTTCTCTGTGGTATTGAGTCTAATGCAAACATGGTACCCTTTCCTTTGAGTACTGTGCCTAAAGTCACCTTGGGCTGTCATCGTTTGGATGCAGAAACACTCACTGCCTCATATCCTCAGTCCTGCGATGACAAGGTGTGCCTTGCTTCCCTCTTTGTTCATTGTCTTGTCTGGGGGTTTGCAGGCCAATTGCTGTCACATGTTTTTGATGTGTGACAGAGAGAGAGAGAGAGAGAGAGAGAGAGAGAGGGAATAGAGGCATTGGAGAGTGGTAGATAGTTAGGAAGGGGAGGAATAGGAGCGGATGGCAGGGAGACAACATTTTAATTAGTTTTTGGCAAGCTTCACTTAGTTGTGAATGAGATGGAAGTAAGGGGGTACCTGTTTTGGGAGGAAACAGATGGGCTATGAGAGGAGGGAGGTCTCTACATGGAGAGAGGAGGGGAGGTTTGAGTTGAAGCAGAGAGAAAGAGGATCTGTCCAGGTGTATTACCTGTGTTCCCAGCCAGTGCCGCTCATGACCATGGCTCCATGCTGAAAGCTAAGAGAAGGGTGCAGAACAAGTGAGGAGCTGTCACAGGACACAGGATGGTGAGGTGTTGGAAACATTCACAGAACAGCTCAGAAGAAGCACAATGCACGGTAAGCTATTTAGTCTGCTCGGAGGACTCTGAATCTTGGATAAAAGACCCTACCATGTGGCATATGAGCAAGTTTTAGGTCAGGGCAGGAAATTAACTTTCTTATCTACAGGTCACAGTGGATGGACAAAATAAAAATATTCACCAGCCACTGTGATCTCTTAGGATCTGGTTAATTTATTGATTTAATGATTAAGTCTGAAGTTAATTCCTTTGTTTGAATGTAATATGGTTCTATTAATCAGGACAGGAGAGAACTTTTTATTTGGCAAAAAGTAGCAAGTAGAGAAAATAAATCAACACCAGACAGAAAAACACATTACCAGAGATTAATCTGCTCAGGGTAAATTTGTCTTCACAATAGAAGGATATTAGATTTATTGAAATTTGTATTTGAATCAGAATCTTGTGTTGCTTCTTTTCCATCAGGATGGGAGTCCAGCAGGGTCCCCCAAGTTCCCTCACAGGGCATTCTGGGTCAGTGTTTCTGCATCTGTGCTCCTGGTAGTAATCGCCCTGGGTTTGACAGGGAATCTAGGTCTGCCACAGCATCGTTCTCAGGTAAAGAGTCGACTATCAGGTTTGCTGATTTTCTTTAATCTAATTGAGGTACTAAACATTTCAGCTGTTTCTGTTGGTTTATTCACAATGACTAGATCTGAACCACTCAGTCGTGTATCTATTAATGTGTTTCTATTACCATAGTCTTTACAGGTCGTCCGTATCACAATTCCAGACCAGACTGGAACTCTGACCAACCAATCAGCGCTTGTGGACAGGCAAAAAGACCTGGTGACCTTTTCTGTGACCTCCCAGTTCAACCACACGTCGACAGTGATCTTCGATATCAAACATGTAAGGAGAATATTTGGTTGCATCATAATTCAGTTTGTCACGTCTGTGATAGGGGAGGCATACTTTGGTTAGACATAGCATTGGTTAGACATGGGTTACGGTTAGGTTTAGGTGTGCTGCCTCGTGGGAGGTTAGGGTTAGGGTGAGGGTTTGAGATAGGTTGTAGATGTAGGACTAATGACTGGTCTAACCAATGACTAGTCTAAACTAAAAACTGTCTAACCAAAGTACTGCTCTACAAATAATGATAATAATTCAGTTTGTCACATCTGTGATAGTCTGTCTGGACAATTCTCTACAAATATTGAAAATAATTCAGTTTGTCACATCTGTGATAGTCTGTCTGGACACTTCTCTACAAAGAATGCAGTGGATGTTGCAATTTTAACTTTTGTATAAGTCTCAAGGTTCAGGAAAGGGGCAGTGATTTGGCCAATCAATCACTGCTGATACGCCAACTGGAAAGTGTCGAAACTCTAAGAAGGTTGGGCCTGATGACCTCTCTTCTAGGCCAATTAATCGAATCTTTGATGTATTTATTTTACAAACCAAATGTTGTACTTTATTGTTACATCTTGTGTACAGGTACATACGAGTAAAACTTATTTTTGTTGTCCTTTTATGCATTCATCCCACATCCATCCTGTATTAGTACTGCAGACAATTCTTTAATGAATGTTAGAACCCAATCATTACATTGCATTACAAAACTCTAGTATCTCTCATTCAAATTCTATAATGAATGTTAGAACCCAATCATTACATTGCATTACAAAACTCTAGTATCTCTCATTCAAATTCTATAATGAATGTTAGAACCCAATCATTACATTGCATTACAAAACTCTAGTATCTCTCATTCAAATTCTTTAATGAATGTTAGAACCCAATCATTACAGTGCATTACAAAACTCTAGTATCTCTCATTCAAATTCTTTAATGAATGTTAGAACCCAATCATTACAGTGCATTACAAAACTCTAGTATCTCTCATTCAAATTGTTACGGGCAGCCATATACAGCTAAAGCTACTGTACGTATATCGCTGAAAGAAAGCATTTCGTTTGATAAAAGTGCCATGCTGTATTGTTCTTTTTCATAGGGTTTGATATGCTACAAGCCTGATAACCAGGAGAGCTGCTTCCTGCGTAAGATGGAGACGTCTGACTATGATAACGTGCACTCCTTTCAGTCAACAAACAAGGTAACAAAATGCAATTCTTCTTTTTTTATATACCATCTGCCCTGTCCAAAGTCCACACACACATACTGTAACAGGGTATGAATCCATATCTCAAGCGACCTGCGTTGATCACTGACTCACTAATGTGCGAACTGGCGCACTGGTGGCATTCCGTCTCACTGTGACTCACTGGCAGATTTTTCCTACTGCTTTCTTAGGCTTCACTTGGCTTCTTCACTTTTCTGCCACTTCACACAAAGAAAGAGGTATTGAGGGTGAGAGAGGGTGTGTTGTGACGGTGAGGGGTAAGCTACTCATAGTAGTAGTTGTTCTGGAAATGATACAGGGTCTTATAGTCTCTGGTTCTCTCTGTCACACACTTATTTTCTTTATCCATTGTTTCCCTCCTCTGTCTCTCACGTTTTCCCCTTTCTCCTTCATCTCTCACTCACAATCTTTCTTTCTTTTAACTACTCTCTTCCTCTACGGTTGAATTCCTTTGCACATCCGATCCTCCTAACCCTCTCTGTGTGCCTGGGATCTTCTTACAGGTGAGGGGACAGCAGCAAGTCTGAGCCCTAGACCCTGCACAATGGGCACTCTGTCTGTGGGTCTTTTAATACTTCTCTGTTGGATTAAAGGTCAGCCTAGACTGTTAGGTTAGGCAGAGAAGGGCCAGCATGTTTGATGGAAGACACCTAAACTGCTCAGTCCCATGACCAGACCTATAGATCTATACGCTACTACTACTAGTTGGTGGAAATGGTCTGCATTTATATAACACTTTATCCAAAGTGCTGTCCAATGTGAAGAGGAATGATTCAGTATGAGACCAAGATGACCGATTATTATTTTATTTTTTTCTGTTTTTGCTGCCTTATTCGTATTTACATTAGATTAGATATATTAGATTAGATAGAAGATTAAGCCATTTGGAACCTCAAGTTTTTGTGTGTTATGTGAGAGTCCTGTCTCTATGGTGTCACATGTCTCACAGAAACAGGTATTCAGTAATCAAACCAAGCTACTGATGGCTTTCATTTAATTTAATAGGTTGCATAGGAGAGAGATGTGGGGCCTCCCTGTGAGTCAGTTCTTCTGTCCCTCAACACAATGGTCTTTGAGAGCAGAGTAAAAGATTGTTACATGACCCACTCAAGCATAACAGGACTTTAAATGGCTCCCTATCGGAGACCATCACCAGTATAAATGGTGCAATTACACACAGCCTTTTTTGCCAAATGAGCGAGCAAATAGACCTCATAGGGAGTGATATCGGCCCTAGAGAGCTAATAGCAGTTTAACTTTCAAATCCATGGTAATCTCAGTTTGAGTGTTAGTCATCTTGGTTATGGTATCTTCCCTGATGACTGCTTTGTTTATTTCACTTGGCCCAGACAATATAGCTTCTCACGCGTATGACATGTCAACTTGACTGAAAGAAGTGTCCATTCTGTTTCAGGTATCCAGTGGGGGAAAAATTAATTAAATTCAATTCAAGTGATTAGCATTTCTGTTATAATGTTATCTTATGTTACTTATCAAAATAAAGATACCCTCCCCCATGTCCCTCAATGCCTCTTTTTGTGCTCAATAGAACCAGTACCAGTTGTCTGGGAATAGGACTCAGAGACAGACAGAGTTTCTAGGGGTGCTGGGAGCAAGTCAGGTGGATTTGTCCACCCTGGAGGAGCCTCTTAAGGATCTGTGTCAGGACAGCTCCATCCACTGGACCCAGAGAGCTAAAGGTGAGAACCAAACCACAACCACATTAGTTTACTATGAAAACCTGGATTTCCCGTTAGTCGTTTGGTCGGTCACACCTCCATATATGGTCACGCCTCATGACATCACACCTCCATATATGGTCACGCCTCGTGACACGTCACTCCACCATATATGGCCATCTCCATATATGAAGATCACACTGGACTGGATCATCACCTAGATCTGCATATATGGAGCTGGCCAGCAACTCCACATCTGATCTCAAACCCTTAGAACTCCATATATGGAGCTGACCTGACATTCCAAATGTTGATCCCTCCCCACCCGTCCTTCCTCTTCGATGTCTCCCTTTTGACTGATACCTGACCATTCAAACTCTAGACAGGCCCGTCCCAAAGTTATTAGTGCAGCACGCCCGGCAGCCGGCGAAATCTAGTGTTTTCAACAGGCCCGAAAATGATCATCACCCAGGCTGATGCGTGCACGTGACCTCGCCCTAGGGCAATGTCGCTTCTCGACCTCAGGGCATCTTACTGGTTATTAGTGTGAATATGGATCCAAAGTAGTCAGGATTGCTTAGACTTCAATTATAAAACGTCCATGACAAAGATACTTCTAAAGTATGCAACATTTATGTTTAAAATGTCAGGCACTTTATCTGATGTTCTTAATCAGAGTGACCAATTAGACTAATAAGTATAAACTTCACTTCCAAGAGTATTGCAAGCAACCAATATAAATGTATTTATACAATGGGCGGTAATATATATTGGCCTGACAAGATTCCTAAGATGTTTGAACAATGCTAGAAAGAATCATCATGTAAGATGCCTAGATAAAACTTGTTATTTCTTGATTCTCACCGCAGCTTACATTTTGTAGTGCTGTTTGGTTGTCTTGTGAAGTTTCTAATTACTGTGCCTGTAATTAGAAGGGTGTTGAAACCGCAGGCAGCCCAGAAATGTAATCCTAAACCATGACACGATGACCTTTTGACATTTTAGTGAGTCATCCAGAAAGTGGTAGCCTATGAATAGTATATTCAGAACCATACCATAGTGGGGTAACCGTTGCCTTTGTGCACTACCTGGTCCAATATTATCTGTTATGAATTATGACCTTTATCTGCTTGACCAAGTACATATAGCTACATATACCCATGATATGATGACCATCAACTACTTTATGTATGCATGTTCTATTCCTATTCATTTTGTCACGTCATGTGTCCAATACTGTATAATATTCTCTGGGTGTGTATTAAACTTCAGAACTTGCCGTGTGATACACTGCCTGGTGTCATCTTGTTATGTGCGCAAGCGACTCAACTGAAACATCACTCACCGCCCTTGAGAAATCACGACATTATCTTAACAAAACATCTTTCTGTCTTTGTCCTTGCTCTGAACCTTGAAGCAGGTTGTTTCTAGCTAATTCCTATGGGACTGTTGTCTTTATCAAATTAAGTTACTCTCAATAAGGGACTGATGGTTATTTATCAGAAGTTTGTATGGTGCAAAAAGGGGGGGGTTATTAAACATTTTTGAGCCCTGTGGGGGGACAGGTTTTTATTTATTTTGGCTTGGGGTGGTCAAATAACTTTCATTTGTTTAATTTTGTATTGTAAAAATGTTTAGATTTTTTGTTGCATTTAATATGACACATCATTTCTCAATCTCTCTTTCGTTTGTGGGGCATTTTGTAACCATATAATGGAACCAAATGAACCCCCTGACGGATGCTATTCGCCTATAATAAACAATCCGCATTCGCTTAATTTTCTCTATACACAAATCACATCTGCATTTTTAATTGACTGACTCAGCTCATTTTAGCTCATTTTATTTTTTCTATTTCTCTCTCTAGGCCCAGGCAAACAGAGGCTGGTCTATTTCTGCATCGACATCTGTTTTCCCAACAACATTTGCGTGTCTGTGTGCTTCTACTACCTGCCCGAGTGAGCATCTACTCTCTACACTTCCAATTCTCTCCCTGGCCAAGAGCAGGCAAACAAAGTTGTCCTTTTTACATCCCTGCTAAGCTGAAACAGTCCCCCCTATAGCACTAGAAGAGAAAAACAAACCCACCTTTCGGGTAAAGAGACACTTCACCCTGTGCCATGCATTCGCTTTTATTGCCAGCCAGCCAGCCAGTAAACCAATGAACCGGCATCCAGCACTACTACTTCTACTACTTCCTTCCTTCCTCCAGAGAGAAGAGATGGAGACAGACTGTCAGGTTTATCTCCAAAGCCCTGTCTTCACTCAACCTTTATGTGTAATGTCAGATTTTTCTCCCTGAGGGCAGAGTTTGGAGATAGTAAAATAATGTTTTGTTTTTTTACATGTCTATTATTGTATTTCCTGAAAACCATTGCTGAAAAGTACTTACATGTAACAAAAGTGTTTTGATCTCTTCAATAAAGGATGACTGGATAAAGGACTTAAGTTAATTGTGACCCATCCCTTATGCCCAGGTCAAAACTGTGAAATTTGCATTTCACATTATGTTGTGATAGAGAAAATTATGCATTTAGTTTTTCCAAATGTGCATCTCTTACAAATCATTAATTCAGTTATCATTAATTTCTCCATTAAAAACACAATTAGGACTTTGTTCAGGAATCTTTTTTTATAGAGGGACAGACAGTATGCTGACAGGAAATGGGGGAGAGAGATGCAGTAAAGGCCGTCGGGATCGGGAGTCGAGCCCGCGGCACACTGCCAGACTCAGGCTACCGGCCAAGGTGCCTGGACCGCTGAGCCACGGCCCAGGCCGTTCAGGAATAATTTTCTGTCATCGAAATGTGTACTTTTTAGGTTGGTGACATTGTAAGCCACAGATTCTCAACCTTTGTTGGACCAGTGCCCCCTATGCAATATCCAGGTCCCTTACTGGCCCCCACAACCAATTATAATAATTATACTGCGCTTTTTATAATTCAGCTTACTGTGGAGACACATGCTGGAACTTTTTACTTGTGAAATGTTTTGTAGTTTCTGAGTTATTTGACTTAAACGCCCAATGCATTCTCAATGACAATAGCACAAACTTTGGCATGCTACTAGTCCTACATACTTACTACTAGAAACCCCATTCAAACCTATTTAGGTTCATCTTACAGGGGACATGTTTGCCTGAAAAGGAATCTTTGAAATGTTTCATATACACACACATTCCCACTAGACAGAGGAAATGGCAAAGGAAGAAATGGCACTTAAAAAAATGTC
This sequence comes from Protomyctophum parallelum, assembly GCF_964188405.1. Lineage (NCBI taxonomy): Eukaryota > Metazoa > Chordata > Actinopteri > Myctophiformes > Myctophidae > Protomyctophum > Protomyctophum parallelum. Next base: position 33,727,073 of record NC_139719.1, read on the forward strand.
AAATCAGCCTCATGGTGGTGCTATAACAGGCCAATTCATGTTCTACTGTACTGTAAACTGCACCGATCCGTGTACATCTTTGTAGGCGCACTAGAGGCCAAGGAAAAACATTTGCCCTGCATTTTTCCACATCTACCACCATGAGGCCGATTTTGGCAAAACACATTTCTGTAGATTAGGGCCTAATCTACAGAAATGTGTTTTGCCAAAAAAATTGGCAAAACACTATACATTTTGAGAGATCCTCCTTGGTTTGATTCCACTTAGTGATAGAAAAACCAATGTAGAAAGAAACACTATGGTTCAAAGTGTAACCTCGGCTGGGAGGCGAACCCCAGACCTCATATCAACAAGGCACATACGTTACCAGTGGACTAAAGAGCCAGACCTGACAAAGAGCCAAGCCTAAGGTCGCTATAAGCACAGACAAATAAATTTGTCACGTTTTAAGCTATTTTAATATAAATATGTTTATTTACATTTGACTTCTTTATTAAAGACATTTAGTTATAATTATTAATTCCATCGCTTAATTGTGTCAAATAAATCCACTAAAGACTAGGCCTAGTTGTAATAATTAATTCCATCTGTTAAATCCATTAAAGATATAGCTGTAAAACTTATTCATTCTATCACTGAGGAAATCTCTTACATTTCCGGCGTGAGCGGACGTCCATACTCCGTTACTACGCTGTCCAAGAGAGAGACGGCGGATCAACGTCGTGTGCACGGCGTGTCGGCGTAGTTCATTTTCAGTTCACTTTCAACTGTCTGAAAACACAAAAATAGTCCAAATCTGTCCGACGGCGTGAGCGGACGTTGATACGCCGTTGATACGCCGTCCAGAGAGAGACGGCGTATCAACGGCGTATGGATGGCGTGTCGGCGTAGTTCATTTTCAACTGGACAACGTTGGCGCTGCTATGATTGATTGTTGATTGATTTTTGATTGATTATTTTATTTTCGTGTTCTGCACACAAAGTGCCCAAACCCCATCGGTTTATGAGACACATTTACATTTCATTATATTCATTCATAATCATAAGACATTGAATTATAGTGAGCTGAGTCAGCTGAGACTGCTGAGTGAGTGAGTGTTTGGCATGCGTCTGACTTGGACGTTGTGTGCAGAGAGAAAAGTGATATTAACTTCTTTGTGCAATGTTGAATTTATACTTGGCTCCTGTACTAGAAATATAATTCAAAGTTCTCCAGAATTGAACTAGGAGATCTGGGACTCCCCGCAACGTGGGTGCGGACGGGCCGCGGCGCTGTCCTAAACTTCGCTACCGATGTAATATATGTCTGGCCACAGAGTGGGTGTGGATGGGCCGTGGCGCTGTTCTGAAGAGTCATTCTTCTCTAATTTCTCTGAGTTCCTGTGTTATGATCTGGTTATTGCGAACGCAGTGATTGCGAACGCAGTGAGCCACTTACTATGACAGCAAGGGCTAAATGTCTGTGTGTGTGTGTGTGTGTGTCACGCTGGTGTGTGTGTCACGCTGTTACACCACCCGCCCGCCACCAGAGGGCGCAGCTGTAGCACACACACACACACCACACACACACACACACACACACACACACACACACACACACACACACACACGAGCTGCGTTCGCTTCACGCGTTTGCGCGTCTTACTTGTGATACAGTCTATGGTTATGATCGCTCGTATTTCTTTCCTGTACGCCACATGCATGAAGTCCAGAGCTGCAGCAGAAACAGGTGGGTAAAATGCATTGTCTTGACCACAGAAACGCAGATAAAGACGTGTAACATAATGTGTATACATTGACATTTTTTTATTTTGCACGTCTTTGACAGGATGCTAAACGAATTAGCGTGTTAGCATCATCGTAAACAGACTCAATGGCTCAATGGGGCACGGACAGATCACTTTCTGACTTGCTGTATTGGTGAATGTAGTGGATTCGTTTTTAGATCGATCAGGGATCTGTTAATTGTGTACTGTGCTGACTGCATATTACTGTAAATGGGGCTGAGCCTAGCCCTCCAAGCAGGTTCTACACTGGTCATTACACTGCAACCACACTGTGGTTAATATGTTGTATTCACAATGCAAAGTTATTAGTAGAACAGTATTAAAGTACAGTCATAACAAAATAATTCACATGCAAGTAAAGGCATGGTGTTGCAAAGCAAAAAAAGCACTGGTAGAGTACTATCCAAGCTTCTGCCTGGATATAGGGTTCGAAGCCCTACAGCGCTGTGACCTGCTGACTGCCTCACCTTAGTCCTGTTGTATGTTTACATTAAATATGAAATGCACTATTTCACTAGAGTGTAAAGACGCTGTGTTCAAATTACCACACTTGAAACCCAAATATATTGTCTACCATACAACAGTAATACAACAACATAATGTGTGTGATATATTGAAATGCAATTTTAATTGTCATATCAATATTTATAACCCACAGGAAAACTGTGGGTCTCTCACTCAACAGTATAAACAAGCCAACTTACAGTTTAAGTGTACACTTGAGTTTTGGTGTTTAGTAAGAGTCATGACTGTACTTTTCAAGGTGTATAGCTTGCTGCAAGCGGATGACTGTCATTTTCAAGAAGAACATAGCAGATCTACAAGCTCGTAGTGCGGCACCACGCTATGAGCTTGTAGATCTTCTATTTTTCAATAGCTAAAGTATAACATGATCCTTAAAACACCAAAAGGGGTTCCCGCCCAGAATAGTTTCTAGGTGAAAGTGATTTTTTCACCTAGAAACCATTGAGCCCCATGTTAAAAGTCTCAAATTTGAAAGCACTATATTTCTAAAACTATGACACCTTTCAAAGATTCCTTTTCAGGCAAACATGTCCACCGTAAGATGAACCTAAGTAGGCTAGAATGGGGCTGGTAGGTTTAAGTATGTAGGACTAGTAGTTTTTTTAATTTTTTTTAAATCATCGTTTTTCATCATTTTTGACCATGGGCTATAGCCCATCGTTTTTTTTAATTTTTTAATTTTTTTTAATCCTCGTTTTTGAGGATTTGAAAAAAACGGCGTGCTATAGTATGCCGTACGATATGGGCTATAGCCCATGGTCAAAAATGATGAAAAACGAGGATGAAAAGAAAATTAAAAAATTCAAAAAACGATGGGCTATAACCCATCTTTTCTTTTTTTTTCATTCTTTTCAAATCCTCAAAAATGATGAAAAACGGCGTGCTACAGTATGCCGTACGGTATGGGCCATAGCCCATGGTCAAAAATAATGAAAAACTAGGTTATTTTCTTTTTCAAAAATTCATAAAACGATGGGCTATAACCCATGTTTTTTTTGGTTTTTTTCAATTTTTTTCAAATCCTCAAAAATGATGAAAAACGGCGTGCTATAGTATGCCGTACGGTATGGGCTATAGTCCATGCTCAAAAATGATGAAAAACGAGGATTAAAAAAATCTAAAAAAATCTAAAAACGATGGGCTATAGGCTTAACCCATGTTTTTATTTTTCTTAATTTTTTTCAAATCCTTAAAAATGATGAAAAACGGCGTGCTACAGTATGCCGTACGATATGGGCGTCCATGGTCAAAATGATGAAAAACGAGGATTAAAATAAATCTAAAAAATCTAAAAACGATGTGCTATAACCCATGTTTTTATTTTTCTTAATTTCTTTCAAATCCTCAAAAATGGGATGCTACAGTATGCCGTACGATATGGGCTATTAGACGAGCGTCTAAAAATGGGATAAAAAACGTCTAAAAATAGACGTCTAAAAAAACGTCTAAAAATAGACGTCTAAAAAACGTCTAAAAATAGACGTCTAAAACACGTCTATTTTTAGACGTGTTTTAGACGTCTATTTTTAGACGTTTTTTAGACGTCTATTTTTAGACGTTTTTTTAGACGTCTATTTTTAGACGTTTTTTATCCCATTTTTAGACGCACGTCTAAAAATGATGAAAAACGAGGATTTAAAATAAAATCAAAAAATCAAAAAACGATGGGCTATAACCCATCGGTTTTTTTTTTCATTCTTTTCAAATCCTCAAAAATGATGAAAAACGGCATGCTACAGTATGCCGTACGGTATGGGCCATAGCCCATGGTCAAAAATGATGAAAAACGAGGTTAAATTCTTTTTTCAAAAATTCAAAAAACGATGGGCTATAACCCATCGTTTTCTTTTTTTTCATTCTTTTCAAATCCTCAAAAATGATGAAAAACGGCGTGCTACAGTATGCCGTACGGTTTGGGCCATAGCCCATGGTCAAAAATAATGAAAAACGAGGTTAAAAAATATATATAAAATTCATAAAACGATGGGCTATAACCCATGTTTTTTCTTTTCTTTTTTCTTTTTTTTCAAATCCTCAAAAATGATGAAAAACGGCTTGCTATAGTATGCCGTACGGTATGGGCTATAGCCCATAGTCAAAAATTATGAAAAACAAGGTAATTCTTTTTCAAAATATCAAAAAACGATGGGCTATAACCCATCGTTTTTTTATTTTTTCATTTTTTTCAAATCCTCAAAAATGATGAAAAACGGCGTGCTACAGTATAGTATGCCGTACGATATGGGCTATAGCCCATATCCTCGCGGTGTATAGCGGTGTATGAGAATGGGTGTTGCGGAGGATGAGAGCATTCCTCTCATCCTCCGCAACACAATGCATTCTCTATGGCAATAGCACAAGCTTTGGCATGCTACTAGTCCTACATACGTACACCTAGCAACCCCATTCTAGCCTACTTAGGTTCATCTTACGGTGGACATGTTTGCCTGAAAAGGAATCTTTGAAATGTTTCATAGTTTTAAAAATATAGTGCTTTCAAATTTGAGACATTTAACATGGGGCTCAATGGCAGCTCTATAGGCACGTCAAAAGTCACTTTCACCTAGAAACTCCATTCACACTTTTTATTATTCAGCTTACTGTGGAGACACATGCTGGAACTTTTTTTTATTTTTATGTTTTGTAGTTTATGAGTTATTTAACTTAAACGCCCAATGCATTCTCTATGGCAATAGCACAAAATTTGGCATGCTACTAGTCCTACATACTTACACCTAGCAACCCCATTCTAGCCTACTTAGGTTCATCTTACGGTGGACATGTTTGCCTGAAAAGGAATCTTTGAAATGTTTCATAGTTTTAGAAATATAGTGCTTTCAAATTTGAGACATTTAACATGGGGCTCAATGGCAGCTCTATAGGCACGTCAAAAGTCACTTTCACCTAGAAACTCCATTCACACTTTTTATTATTCAGCTTACTGTGGAGACACATGCTGGAACTTTTTTTTATTTTTATGTTTTGTAGTTTATGAGTTATTTAACTTAAACGCCCAATGCATTCTCTATGGCAATAGCACAAAATTTGGCATGCTACTAGTCCTACATACTTACACCTAGCAACCCCATTCTAGCCTACTTAGGTTCATCTTACGGTGGACATGTTTGCCTGAAAAGGAATCTTTGAAATGTTTCATAGTTTTAGAAATATAGTGCTTTCAAATTTGAGACATTTAACATGGGGCTCAATGGCAGCTCTATAGGCACGTCAAAAGTCACTTTCACCTAGAAACTCCATTCACACTTTTTATTATTCAGCTTACTGTGGAGACACATGCTGGAACTTTTTTTTATTTTTATGTTTTGTAGTTTATGAGTTATTTAACTTAAACGCCCAATGCATTCTCTATGGCAATAGCACACAATTTGGCATGCTACTAGTCCTACATACTTACACCTAGCAACCCCATTCTAGCCTACTTAGTTTCATCTTACGGTGGACATGTTTGCCTGAAAAGGAATCTTTGAAATGTTTCATAGTTTTAGAAATATAGAAAAACGAGGATAAAAACGAGGATAAAAAAAAAAAATCAAAATTAAAAAAACGATGGGCTATAACCCATCGTCTTTTTCATTTTTTCATTTTTTTCAAATCCTCAAAAATGATGAAAAACGGCGTGCTATAGTATGCCGTACGATATGGGCTATAGCCCATGGTCCAAAATGATGAAAAACGAGGAAAAAAAATTTAAAAAACGATGGGCTATAACCCATCGTTTTTTTTTTCATTTTTTTATTTTTTTCAAATCCTCAAAAATGATGAAAAACGGCGTGCTATAGTATGCCGTACGATATGGGCTATAGCCCATGGTCCAAAATTATGAAAAACTAGGATATTATTTTTTTCAAAAATTAAAAAAAACAATGGGCTATAACCCATCGTTTTTTTCATTTTTTCCAAATCCTCAAAAATGATGAAAAACGGCGTGCTACAGTATAGTATGCCGTACGATATGGGCTATAGCCCATATCCTCGCGGTGTATAGCGGTGTATGAGAATGGGTGTTGCGGAGGATGAGAGCATTCCTCTCATCCTCCGCAACACAATGCATTCTCTATGGCAATAGCACAAACTTTGGCATGCTACTAGTCCTACATACTTACACCTAGCAACCCCATTCTAGCCTACTTAGGTTCATCTTACGGTGGACATGTTTGCCTGAAAAGGAATCTTTGAAATGTTTCATAGTTTTAGAAATATAGTGCTTTCAAATTTGAGACATTTAACATGGGGCTCAATGGCAGCTCTATAGGCACGTCAAAAGTCACTTTCACCTAGAAACTCCATTCACACTTTTTATTATTCAGCTTACTGTGGAGACACATGCTGGAACTTTTTTTTATTTTTATGTTTTGTAGTTTATGAGTTATTTAACTTAAACGCCCAATGCATTCTCTATGGCAATAGCACAAACTTTGGCATGCTACTAGTCCTACATACTTACACCTAGCAACCCCATTCTAGCCTACTTAGGTTCATCTTACGGTGGACATGTTTGCCTGAAAAGGAATCTTTGAAATGTTTCATAGTTTTAGAAATATAGTGCTTTCAAATTTGAGACATTTAACATGGGGCTCAATGGCAGCTCTATAGGCACGTCAAAAGTCACTTTCACCTAGAAACTCCATTCACACTTTTTATTATTCAGCTTACTGTGGAGACACATGCTGGAACTTTTTTTTATTTTTATGTTTTGTAGTTTATGAGTTATTTAACTTAAACGCCCAATGCATTCTCTATGGCAATAGCACAAAATTTGGCATGCTACTAGTCCTACATACTTACACCTAGCAACCCCATTCTAGCCTACTTAGGTTCATCTTACGGTGGACATGTTTGCCTGAAAAGGAATCTTTGAAATGTTTCATAGTTTTAGAAATATAGTGCTTTCAAATTTGAGACATTTAACATGGGGCTCAATGGCAGCTCTATAGGCACGTCAAAAGTCACTTTCACCTAGAAACTCCATTCACACTTTTTATTATTCAGCTTACTGTGGAGACACATGCTGGAACTTTTTTTTATTTTTATGTTTTGTAGTTTATGAGTTATTTAACTTAAACGCCCAATGCATTCTCTATGGCAATAGCACACAATTTGGCATGCTACTAGTCCTACATACTTACACCTAGCAACCCCATTCTAGCCTACTTAGTTTCATCTTACGGTGGACATGTTTGCCTGAAAAGGAATCTTTGAAATGTTTCATAGTTTTAGAAATATAGAAAAACGAGGATAAAAACGAGGATAAAAAAAAAAAATCAAAATTAAAAAAACGATGGGCTATAACCCATCGTCTTTTTCATTTTTTCATTTTTTTCAAATCCTCAAAAATGATGAAAAACGGCGTGCTATAGTATGCCGTACGATATGGGCTATAGCCCATGGTCCAAAATGATGAAAAACGAGGAAATTTTTTTTAAAAAACGATGGGCTATAACCCATCGTTTTTTTTTTCATTTTTTTATTTTTTTCAAATCCTCAAAAATGATGAAAAACGGCGTGCTATAGTATGCCGTACGATATGGGCTATAGCCCATGGTCCAAAATTATGAAAAACTAGGATATTATTTTTTTCAAAAATTAAAAAAAACAATGGGCTATAACCCATCGTTTTTTTCATTTTTTCCAAATCCTCAAAAATGATGAAAAACGGCGTGCTACAGTATAGTATGCCGTACGATATGGGCTATAGCCCATATCCTCGCGGTGTATAGCGGTGTATGAGAATGGGTGTTGCGGAGGATGAGAGCATTCCTCTCATCCTCCGCAACACAATGCATTCTCTATGGCAATAGCACAAACTTTGGCATGCTACTAGTCCTACATACTTACACCTAGCAACCCCATTCTAGCCTACTTAGGTTCATCTTACGGTGGACATGTTTGCCTGAAAAGGAATCTTTGAAATGTTTCATAGTTTTAGAAATATAGTGCTTTCAAATTTGAGACATTTAACATGGGGCTCAATGGCAGCTCTATAGGCACGTCAAAAGTCACTTTCACCTAGAAACTCCATTCACACTTTTTATTATTCAGCTTACTGTGGAGACACATGCTGGAACTTTTTTTTATTTTTATGTTTTGTAGTTTATGAGTTATTTAACTTAAACGCCCAATGCATTCTCTATGGCAATAGCACAAACTTTGGCATGCTACTAGTCCTACATACTTACACCTAGCAACCCCATTCTAGCCTACTTAGGTTCATCTTACGGTGGACATGTTTGCCTGAAAAGGAATCTTTGAAATGTTTCATAGTTTTAGAAATATAGTGCTTTCAAATTTGAGACATTTAACATGGGGCTCAATGGCAGCTCTATAGGCACGTCAAAAGTCACTTTCACCTAGAAACTCCATTCACACTTTTTATTATTCAGCTTACTGTGGAGACACATGCTGGAACTTTTTTTTATTTTTATGTTTTGTAGTTTATGAGTTATTTAACTTAAACGCCCAATGCATTCTCTATGGCAATAGCACAAAATTTGGCATGCTACTAGTCCTACATACTTACACCTAGCAACCCCATTCTAGCCTACTTAGGTTCATCTTACGGTGGACATGTTTGCCTGAAAAGGAATCTTTGAAATGTTTCATAGTTTTAGAAATATAGTGCTTTCAAATTTGAGACATTTAACATGGGGCTCAATGGCAGCTCTATAGGCACGTCAAAAGTCACTTTCACCTAGAAACTCCATTCACACTTTTTATTATTCAGCTTACTGTGGAGACACATGCTGGAACTTTTTTTTATTTTTATGTTTTGTAGTTTATGAGTTATTTAACTTAAACGCCCAATGCATTCTCTATGGCAATAGCACAAACTTTGGCATGCTACTAGTCCTACATACTTACACCTAGCAACCCCATTCTAGCCTACTTAGGTTCATCTTACGGTGGACATGTTTGCCTGAAAAGGAATCTTTGAAATGTTTCATAGTTTTAGAAATATAGTGCTTTCAAATTTGAGACATTTAACATGGGGCTCAATGGCAGCTCTATAGGCACGTCAAAAGTCACTTTCACCTAGAAACTCCATTCACACTTTTTATTATTCAGCTTACTGTGGAGACACATGCTGGAACTTATTTTTATTTTTATGTTTTGTAGTTTATGAGTTATTTAACTTAAACGCCCAATGCATTCTCTATGGCAATAGCACAAAATTTGGCATGCTACTAGTCCTACATACTTACACCTAGCAACCCCATTCTAGCCTACTTAGGTTCATCTTACGGTGGACATGTTTGCCTGAAAAGGAATCTTTGAAATGTTTCATAGTTTTAGAAATATAGTGCTTTCAAATTTGAGACATTTAACATGGGGCTCAATGGCAGCTCTATAGGCACGTCAAAAGTCACTTTCACCTAGAAACTCCATTCACACTTTTTATTATTCAGCTTACTGTGGAGACACATGCTGGAACTTTTTTTTATTTTTATGTTTTGTAGTTTATGAGTTATTTAACTTAAACGCCCAATGCATTCTCTATGGCAATAGCACAAACTTTGGCATGCTACTAGTCCTACATACTTACACCTAGCAACCCCATTCTAGCCTACTTAGGTTCATCTTACGGTGGACATGTTTGCCTGAAAAGGAATCTTTGAAATGTTTCATAGTTTTAGAAATATAGTGCTTTCAAATTTGAGACATTTAACATGGGGCTCAATGGCAGCTCTATAGGCACGTCAAAAGTCACTTTCACCTAGAAACTCCATTCACACTTTTTATTATTCAGCTTACTGTGGAGACACATGCTGGAACTTTTTTTTATTTTTATGTTTTGTAGTTTATGAGTTATTTAACTTAAACGCCCAATGCATTCTCTATGGCAATAGCACACAATTTGGCATGCTACTAGTCCTACATACTTACACCTAGCAACCCCATTCTAGCCTACTTAGGTTCATCTTACGGTGGACATGTTTGCCTGAAAAGGAATCTTTGAAATGTTTCATAGTTTTAGAAATATAGTGCTTTCAAATTTGAGACATTTAACATGGGGCTCAATGGCAGCTCTATAGGCACGTCAAAAGTCACTTTCACCTAGAAACTCCATTCACACTTTTTATTATTCAGCTTACTGTGGAGACACATGCTGGAACTTTTTTTTATTTTTATGTTTTGTAGTTTATGAGTTATTTAACTTAAACGCCCAATGCATTCTCTATGGCAATAGCACATAATTTGGCATGCTACTAGTCCTACATACTTACACCTAGCAACCCCATTCTAGCCTACTTAGTTTCATCTTACGGTGGACATGTTTGCCTGAAAAGGAATCTTTGAAATGTTTCATAGTTTTAGAAATATAGAAAAACGAGGATAAAAACGAGGATAAAAAAAAATAATCAAAATTCAAAAAACTATGGGCTATAACCCATCGTCTTTTTCATTTTTTCATTTTTTTCAAATCCTCAAAAATGATGAAAAACGGCGTGCTATAGTATGCCGTACGATATGGGCTATAGCCCATGGTCCAAAATGATGAAAAACGAGGATTTCTTTTTTTTTTTTTTAAACGATGGGCTATAACCCATCGTTTTTTTTTTTTTTTTTTTTTTTCAAATCCTCAAAAATGATGAAAAACGGCGTGCTATAGTATGCCGTACGATATGGGCTATAGCCCATGGTCCAAAATGATGAAAAACGAGGAAAAAAAAATTAAAAAACGATGGGCTATAACCCATCGTTTTTTTTTTCATTTTTTTATTTTTTTCAAATCCTCAAAAATGATGAAAAACGGCGTGCTATAGTATGCCGTACGATATGGGCTATAGCCCATGGTCCAAAATGATGAAAAACTAGGATATTATTTTTTTAAAAAATTAAAAAAAACAATGGGCTATAACCCATCGTTTTTTTCATTTTTTCCAAATCCTCAAAAATGATGAAAAACGGCGTGCTACAGTATAGTATGCCGTACGATATGGGCTATAGCCCATATCCTCGCGGTGTATAGCGGTGTATGAGAATGGGTGTTGCGGAGGATGAGAGCATTCCTCTCATCCTCCGCAACACAATGCATTCTCTATGGCAATAGCACAAACTTTGGCATGCTACTAGTCCTACATACTTACACCTAGCAACCCCATTCTAGCCTACTTAGGTTCATCTTACGGTGGACATGTTTGCCTGAAAAGGAATCTTTGAAATGTTTCATAGTTTTAGAAATATAGTGCTTTCAAATTTGAGACATTTAACATGGGGCTCAATGGCAGCTCTATAGGCACGTCAAAAGTCACTTTCACCTAGAAACTCCATTCACACTTTTTATTATTCAGCTTACTGTGGAGACACATGCTGGAACTTTTTTTTATTTTTATGTTTTGTAGTTTATGAGTTATTTAACTTAAACGCCCAATGCATTCTCTATGGCAATAGCACAAACTTTGGCATGCTACTAGTCCTACATACTTACACCTAGCAACCCCATTCTAGCCTACTTAGGTTCATCTTACGGTGGACATGTTTGCCTGAAAAGGAATCTTTGAAATGTTTCATAGTTTTAGAAATATAGTGCTTTCAAATTTGAGACATTTAACATGGGGCTCAATGGCAGCTCTATAGGCACGTCAAAAGTCACTTTCACCTAGAAACTCCATTCACACTTTTTATTATTCAGCTTACTGTGGAGACACATGCTGGAACTTTATTTTATTTTTATGTTTTGTAGTTTATGAGTTATTTAACTTAAACGCCCAATGCATTCTCTATGGCAATAGCACAAAATTTGGCATGCTACTAGTCCTACATACTTACACCTAGCAACCCCATTCTAGCCTACTTAGGTTCATCTTACGGTGGACATGTTTGCCTGAAAAGGAATCTTTGAAATGTTTCATAGTTTTAGAAATATAGTGCTTTCAAATTTGAGACATTTAACATGGGGCTCAATGGCAGCTCTATAGGCACGTCAAAAGTCACTTTCACCTAGAAACTCCATTCACACTTTTTATTATTCAGCTTACTGTGGAGACACATGCTGGAACTTTTTTTTATTTTTATGTTTTGTAGTTTATGAGTTATTTAACTTAAACGCCCAATGCATTCTCTATGGCAATAGCACAAACTTTGGCATGCTACTAGTCCTACATACTTACACCTAGCAACCCCATTCTAGCCTACTTAGGTTCATCTTACGGTGGACATGTTTGCCTGAAAAGGAATCTTTGAAATGTTTCATAGTTTTAGAAATATAGTGCTTTCAAATTTGAGACATTTAACATGGGGCTCAATGGCAGCTCTATAGGCACGTCAAAAGTCACTTTCACCTAGAAACTCCATTCACACTTTTTATTATTCAGCTTACTGTGGAGACACATGCTGGAACTTTTTTTTATTTTTATGTTTTGTAGTTTATGAGTTATTTAACTTAAACGCCCAATGCATTCTCTATGGCAATAGCACAAAATTTGGCATGCTACTAGTCCTACATACTTACACCTAGCAACCCCATTCTAGCCTACTTAGGTTCATCTTACGGTGGACATGTTTGCCTGAAAAGGAATCTTTGAAATGTTTCATAGTTTTAGAAATATAGTGCTTTCAAATTTGAGACATTTAACATGGGGCTCAATGGCAGCTCTATAGGCACGTCAAAAGTCACTTTCACCTAGAAACTCCATTCACACTTTTTATTATTCAGCTTACTGTGGAGACACATGCTGGAACTTTTTTTTATTTTTATGTTTTGTAGTTTATGAGTTATTTAACTTAAACGCCCAATGCATTCTCTATGGCAATAGCACAAAATTTGGCATGCTACTAGTCCTACATACTTACACCTAGCAACCCCATTCTAGCCTACTTAGGTTCATCTTACGGTGGACATGTTTGCCTGAAAAGGAATCTTTGAAATGTTTCATAGTTTTAGAAATATAGTGCTTTCAAATTTGAGACATTTAACATGGGGCTCAATGGCAGCTCTATAGGCACGTCAAAAGTCACTTTCACCTAGAAACTCCATTCACACTTTTTATTATTCAGCTTACTGTGGAGACACATGCTGGAACTTTTTTTTATTTTTATGTTTTGTAGTTTATGAGTTATTTAACTTAAACGCCCAATGCATTCTCTATGGCAATAGCACACAATTTGGCATGCTACTAGTCCTACATACTTACACCTAGCAACCCCATTCTAGCCTACTTAGTTTCATCTTACGGTGGACATGTTTGCCTGAAAAGGAATCTTTGAAATGTTTCATAGTTTTAGAAATATAGAAAAACGAGGATAAAAACGAGGATAAAAAAAAAAATCAAAATTAAAAAAACGATGGGCTATAACCCATCGTCTTTTTCATTTTTTCATTTTTTTCAAATCCTCAAAAATGATGAAAAACGGCGTGCTATAGTATGCCGTACGATATGGGCTATAGCCCATGGTCCAAAATGATGAAAAACGAGGAAAAAAAAATTAAAAAACGATGGGCTATAACCCATCGTTTTTTTTTTCATTTTTTTATTTTTTTCAAATCCTCAAAAATGATGAAAAACGGCGTGCTATAGTATGCCGTACGATATGGGCTATAGCCCATGGTCCAAAATGATGAAAAACTAGGATATTATTTTTTTCAAAAATTAAAAAAAACAATGGGCTATAACCCATCGTTTTTTTCATTTTTTCCAAATCCTCAAAAATGATGAAAAACGGCGTGCTACAGTATAGTATGCCGTACGATATGGGCTATAGCCCATATCCTCGCGGTGTATAGCGGTGTATGAGAATGGGTGTTGCGGAGGATGAGAGCATTCCTCTCATCCTCCGCAACACAATGCATTCTCTATGGCAATAGCACAAACTTTGGCATGCTACTAGTCCTACATACTTACACCTAGCAACCCCATTCTAGCCTACTTAGGTTCATCTTACGGTGGACATGTTTGCCTGAAAAGGAATCTTTGAAATGTTTCATAGTTTTAGAAATATAGTGCTTTCAAATTTGAGACATTTAACATGGGGCTCAATGGCAGCTCTATAGGCACGTCAAAAGTCACTTTCACCTAGAAACTCCATTCACACTTTTTATTATTCAGCTTACTGTGGAGACACATGCTGGAACTTTTTTTTATTTTTATGTTTTGTAGTTTATGAGTTATTTAACTTAAACGCCCAATGCATTCTCTATGGCAATAGCACAAACTTTGGCATGCTACTAGTCCTACATACTTACACCTAGCAACCCCATTCTAGCCTACTTAGGTTCATCTTACGGTGGACATGTTTGCCTGAAAAGGAATCTTTGAAATGTTTCATAGTTTTAGAAATATAGTGCTTTCAAATTTGAGACATTTAACATGGGGCTCAATGGCAGCTCTATAGGCACGTCAAAAGTCACTTTCACCTAGAAACTCCATTCACACTTTTTATTATTCAGCTTACTGTGGAGACACATGCTGGAACTTTTTTTTATTTTTATGTTTTGTAGTTTATGAGTTATTTAACTTAAACGCCCAATGCATTCTCTATGGCAATAGCACAAAATTTGGCATGCTACTAGTCCTACATACTTACACCTAGCAACCCCATTCTAGCCTACTTAGGTTCATCTTACGGTGGACATGTTTGCCTGAAAAGGAATCTTTGAAATGTTTCATAGTTTTAGAAATATAGTGCTTTCAAATTTGAGACATTTAACATGGGGCTCAATGGCAGCTCTATAGGCACGTCAAAAGTCACTTTCACCTAGAAACTCCATTCACACTTTTTATTATTCAGCTTACTGTGGAGACACATGCTGGAACTTTTTTTTATTTTTATGTTTTGTAGTTTATGAGTTATTTAACTTAAACGCCCAATGCATTCTCTATGGCAATAGCACAAACTTTGGCATGCTACTAGTCCTACATACTTACACCTAGCAACCCCATTCTAGCCTACTTAGGTTCATCTTACGGTGGACATGTTTGCCTGAAAAGGAATCTTTGAAATGTTTCATAGTTTTAGAAATATAGTGCTTTCAAATTTGAGACATTTAACATGGGGCTCAATGGCAGCTCTATAGGCACGTCAAAAGTCACTTTCACCTAGAAACTCCATTCACACTTTTTATTATTCAGCTTACTGTGGAGACACATGCTGGAACTTATTTTTATTTTTATGTTTTGTAGTTTATGAGTTATTTAACTTAAACGCCCAATGCATTCTCTATGGCAATAGCACAAAATTTGGCATGCTACTAGTCCTACATACTTACACCTAGCAACCCCATTCTAGCCTACTTAGGTTCATCTTACGGTGGACATGTTTGCCTGAAAAGGAATCTTTGAAATGTTTCATAGTTTTAGAAATATAGTGCTTTCAAATTTGAGACATTTAACATGGGGCTCAATGGCAGCTCTATAGGCACGTCAAAAGTCACTTTCACCTAGAAACTCCATTCACACTTTTTATTATTCAGCTTACTGTGGAGACACATGCTGGAACTTTTTTTTATTTTTATGTTTTGTAGTTTATGAGTTATTTAACTTAAACGCCCAATGCATTCTCTATGGCAATAGCACAAAATTTGGCATGCTACTAGTCCAACATACTTACACCAAGCAACCCCATTCTAGCCTACTTAGGTTCATCTTACGGTGGACATGTTTGCCTGAAAAGGAATCTTTGAAATGTTTCATAGTTTTAGAAATATAGTGCTTTCAAATTTGAGACATTTAACATGGGGCTCAATGGCAGCTCTATAGGCACGTCAAAAGTCACTTTCACCTAGAAACTCCATTCACACTTTTTATTATTCAGCTTACTGTGGAGACACATGCTGGAACTTATTTTTATTTTTATGTTTTGTAGTTTATGAGTTATTTAACTTAAACGCCCAATGCATTCTCTATGGCAATAGCACAAAATTTGGCATGCTACTAGTCCTACATACTTACACCAAGCAACCCCATTCTAGCCTACTTAGGTTCATCTTACGGTGGACATGTTTGCCTGAAAAGGAATCTTTGAAATGTTTCATATAGTTTTAGAAATATAGTGCTTTCAAATTTGAGACATTTAACATGGGGCTCAATGGCAGCTCTATAGGCACGTCAAAAGTCACTTTCACCTAGAAACTCCATTCACACTTTTTATTATTCAGCTTACTGTGGAGACACATGCTGGAACTTTTTTTTATTTTTATGTTTTGTAGTTTATGATTTATTTAACTTAAACGCCCAATGCATTCTCTATGGCAATAGCACATCATTTGGCATGCTACTAGTCCTACATACTTACACCTAGCAACCCCATTCTAGCCTACTTAGTTTCATCTAACGGTGGACATGTTTCCCTGAAAAGGAATCTTTGAAATGTTTCATAGTTTTAGAAATATAGAAAAACGAGGATAAAAACGAGGATAAAAAAAAAAAAAATCAAAATTCAAAAAACGATGGGCTATAACCCATCGTTTTTTTCATTTTTTCATTTTTTTCAAATCCTCAAAAATGATGAAAAACGGTGTGCTATAGTATGCCGTACGATATGGGCTATAGCCCATGGTCCAAAATGATGAAAAACGAGGATATTATTTTTTTCAAAAATTAAAAAAAACAATGGGCTATAACCCATCGTTTTTTTTAATTTTTTAATTTTTTCCAAATCCTCAAAAATGATGAAAAACGGCGTGCTACAGTATAGTATGCCGTACGATATGGGCTATAGCCCATATCCTCGCGGTGTATAGCGGTGTATGAGAATGGGTGTTGCGGAGGATGAGAGCATTCCTCTCATCCTCCGCAACACAATGCATTCTCTATGGCAATAGCACAAACTTTGGCATGCTACTAGTCCTACATACTTACACCTAGCAACCCCATTCTAGCCTACTTATGTTCATCTTACGGTGGACATGTTTGCCTGAAAAGGAATCTTTGAAATGTTTCATAGTTTTAGAAATATAGTGCTTTCAAATTTGAGACATTTAACATGGGGCTCAATGGCAGCTCTATAGGCACGTCAAAAGTCACTTTCACCTAGAAACTCCATTCACACTTTTTATTATTCAGCTTACTGTGGAGACACATGCTGGAACTTTTTTTTATTTTTATGTTTTGTAGTTTATGAGTTATTTAACTTAAACGCACAATGCATTCTCTATGGCAATAGCACAAAATTTGGCATGCTACTAGTCCTACATACTTACACCTAGCAACCCCATTCTAGCCTACTTAGTTTCATCTTACGGTGGACATGTTTGCCTGAAAAGGAATCTTTGAAATGTTTCATAGTTTTAGAAATATAGAAAAACGAGGATAAAAAAAAATTCAAAATTCAAAAAACGATGGGCTATAACCCATCGTCTTTTTCATTTTTTTCAAATCCTCAAAAATGATGAAAAACGGCGTGCTATAGTATGCCGTACGATATGGGCTATAGCCCATGGTCCAATATGATGAAAAACGAGGATTAAAAAAATAATCAAAAATTCAAAAAACGATGGGCTATAACCCATCGTTTTTTAAATTTAATTATTTTTTTCAAATCCTCAAAAATGATGAAAAACGGCGTGCTATAGTATGCCGTACGATATGGGCTATAGCCCATGGTCAAAAATGATTAAAAACGAGGATTTCTTTTTCTTCAAAAATTCAAAAAACGATGGGCTATAACCCATCGTTTTTTTCATTTTTTTCAAATCCTCAAAAATGATGAAAAACGGCGTGCTATATATAGTATGCCGTACGATATGGGCTATAGCCCATGGTCCAAAATGATGAAAAAACAGGATTTCTTTTTTTTTTCAAAAAACGATGGGCTATAACCCATCGTTTTTTTCAAATCCTCAAAAATGATGAAAAACGGCGTGCTATAGTATGCCGTACGATATGGGCTATAGCCCATGGTCCAAAATGATGAAAAACGAGGATATTATTTTTTTCAAAAATAAAAAAAAACAATGGGCTATAACCCATCGTTTTTTTCATTTTTAATTTTTTTCCAAATCCTCAAAAATGATGAAAAACGGCGTGCTACAGTATAGTATGCCGTACGATATGGGCTATAGCCCATATCCTCGCGGTGTATGAGAATGGGTGTTGCGGAGGATGAGAGCATTCCTCTCATCCTCCGCAACACAATGCATTCTCTATGGCAATAGCACAAACTTTGGCATGCTACTAGTCCTACATACTTACACCTAGCAACCCCATTCTAGCCTACTTAGGTTCATCTTACGGTGGACATGTTTGCCTGAAAAGGAATCTTTGAAATGTTTCATAGTTTTAGAAATATAGTCCTTTACAATTTGTACACCTAGAAATCCCATTCTAGGGCACTAGCCCTAGGACAATTTATTTTGCAAAACAGCAGCAGGCTGTGAATCAGTGCGCTCTGCTTGGTGGTTAAATAAAATCCTACTTATTCCAATGACGATGTGATTATTAGCGGGGGAAACATTTTCTTGGCTTTCTACATGTTGTTTGGTCATATTCTGCATCTTTGTCATAAAATCTGGGCGTTTCGAGAATATTTAAGGGCTTGTTATTTAAGTGAAGTTTTCAGCCGACGAAATTTACGCTAGGATCTGCTGTATAGGATCACTTGGTAAATGTCACATTGACGTGCGCGTACGATCAAATCTGGCCTAGAAATTAAGTTGAAATGTACACTCCATTAATAAATATGGAGCCGGCCCTGGTGTGTGGAGAGCGCTGAAGACCCTGCATCACACTATAATGACATTGGCCCAAAACAGACAGGAGTGGAAATCCTTTATTGCTGCTCTACATGCCAGCTGGAATAAGAAACTCGGATCCTTGAGGGGATGTTGCAATGGGATGCTTGTAGATCGACTATAGCCTATTTTTAAATAAAGTCTTGAAACAATTGGATACATCTTGAATATTATTTAAACATTTTAAACAACATAAAGCTTGTATGGGGGTCCTTGGCACAAGATATTTTTAGATGGGGGTCCACAGCCTTATACATACATACAATATTAATTTAGGGGTTGTTTGACATGAAAGGTTTGAGAACCACGGCACGGCAGTATACAGTTGCACGACTATTCAATGAATTTACTTTAAAAGCCGTTGTTGATTCAGATTGATATAAAATGTAATCACTGAACTTAGTGTAGTTTAAAACAGGCTGTTTTATAAAATAAAAAGACATTGCCGGTAAATAGTTTTAAAGGTAAAAATACCTTGAAAATGTGTCTCACCCAGAGCAGAGCTGGGAGGGGTAAAGTTAAAACATAGTTATTGAAGCTCTCTTAATGACAATGTCTTTTTAATTTACTCATTGATAGTGAGACTTTGCAGTGGCAGTCATTATCGTCATCGCAAACACCATTGACAATTATAGATAGTGTTAATGTTTCATTATTCACCCCTGTATGTCACTACAGACAGTAGAATTGTGACACTGTGCAGCAGACACGGACTGATCATGATTTTCTTGGGATTCTTTCAGGCTGACTCATGGATAACACTGCTGGGAATCACTGTCCGTGGAAGAGAGAATGGCCTCGAACCAACATTAAAAAACTTGACAGTTCGCATCAACCTCGAGGCGACACGTCTGTGCTAAGAGTTCCATTTCTTTAGTACTGATCTGCCATTTCCTCCAAAGATTCCTTTTGTGGATGTGTGTGTTCTCGCTCTCTCCCCTTCTTCAGCCCAGTACGCTGTCATTGAAAGCCAGACACACCACAGCTTTCTGATGGCCACTGTACTCTCTCTTAATCTCCCCCGTCTCCACACACCACAGACGAGCCAGGTTGTCAGAAGAGGCTGGGAAACAGTAACAAAGTAGAGGTCAATTAACTATTCTTTGATTCACTATACTTTCTGTGATGATTTCCTGTATGCTATCTCTTCAATGTTAACCTTACTAGTATGACAGTGTATTGAATATGATTACATTGATTATTCTGAAGGAAATTCAGTCTACATTGTAAACAACAATGGACATATTATGCAGCCAACAACAATTATGCAAACATTCAGCACATTCACAAGATAACACAAGTGATGACAACTCAGAAACTTAAAACGTTCGTATTGCACAGGACTAGAGGACTCATGCGCCGAGTGGTAAATCAGTCAGATTAGCAGAACTCCAAGGAATATTGATGAATCCGCAAAGCCCCATATATGGAGTACCCTGATGTCATCAATATGACATCAGGGTCATATACTAGACTTCATATTTGGGCATGCCTAACACAGAACTTCATATATGGGAATATAAGGGACACAGACAGACAGCCGGGTATGATAGTCCCTATTGATTTGGCCACCAGAAACAATGTACTGACCAGTTACGATGTACTGGGAATCGCCAGAGAAGGCACAGTCCCACATCCAGCCTCTAGAGGTCTCCCCAGGGTTGTTGCTCTTGATGCTCAGCTCAGTCATCAGAGAGAAGTTGGACGTCCTCCAGATTTTACACGTCTGGTCTGCTGAGCAGGTGGCCAACAAACTAGATATGGATGAAGACACCAAGCATGGAATATCATTATGGTCACGTTCAGGACAGAAAACGAATGTCACTTTACTTCCCAATAGGCCAACCACCTGTAGTATCATAGTGAAATTAGATAACTAACGTGGAGTCAGGGCTGAACTTGCAGCGCAGAGAGTAGCGTTTATGTGAAGGGATCTTGGTCTTGGGGATGAGCTGGGTCACCTCGTCTCCCATGCCCCCTGCGAGATTCCACACGTAACAGTTCCCCTGAGACAACAGACAGCAAGAAGATGATTATGGTCAACATAATCATTCAAGTATAAGCAGAGTGTGAAATTCAGGCCAGATGCTGGTGAATTCTAAACATGGCTGGTAAGTTTGAAGTAACTGGCCATTTTGGCAGGCTGCTCAGGTATCAGGTTATGTTACAAATATTCTTTTGAGTGTATTTTGTCAAATAAATGTGTAGGCTTTCATTGTGAATGTTGGCTGAAATGATGTTACAACATTAGAATTTGTTACTCAGTGAAGGGAAATACTTCAATGCTGGAGCTTCACTGGCTCTGGTGATCAGTCCAATTTGTGTCAGTATTTTGTGAAATAAATGCATGTGTAAATGTATACAATCTACCAACAACTGATGTCAAATGCTGATGCTGATTTATGCAACATGTCATGTAATTATCCCAGAGGCTAGTTTTCATCTGTAGTCCTTCGTCAGGTGTAAAGGCAAAGCTTCTAATCTAAAATGTGTCATCCTCAACACTAGCATGCCAAGATTAAGCACAAATGGGGGATGCTTTAATTACTTCAGCTCTATTAGGTTTTGTGTAGACAGGAAAGGCCAGCATTATGGTGGATCTCTGTGTAAAGGTGGCTTCAGCTTTTCATGCCCATATACAATTATATTCAAACAAAACAATTGTTGATGATTCAATGAACACAATGTTTTCAATCACAACTCTTGCATACTGACCAAGCTATTCACTGCTGCCATGTAGCTTGCGTCTGGGTCGATGTGAACAGAGTTGATCGAGACCTCTGGCTCTGGAATCAACTGCTCATTGTGGTCAGTCTTCAGATCCCAGATATGGATCACTCCACTCTGGTCCCCCACTATCAGCTCTGCCTGGAAATCATTAAACCATTATAATCTAATCCAGACCAATTTACAACATTTTATACTGTCAAACATATTTAGTAGAAATGGACACAATCCATTGTGACTTAACACGAGAACAACAATAGAAAACAATTCATTTAGCCAATCTGTATTAGAAAGGAAACAAAGTACAAGCAAATCCACAGTACCATGACAATAAATGTAACGCTGGATTCTAAGGCCCTCATTTATCACCACCATTTACTCCCAAAAATGGGCATACGCCAAAATCACCGCAATTTTCCGCATGTATCATTCTATAAATTTATTTTTTTGGCTTTCGCCTTTATTTTATATTTTTTATAGAGGGACAGATAGTAGGCTGACAGGAAATGGGGAGAGAGATGGGGGGAAGACATGCAGTAAAGGCCGTCGGAATCGGGAGTCGAACCCACGGCACACTGCCAGACTGGATTACCAGCATGTATCATTCTAAAGTGACTTTGGACTTACGTCAGGTCGGTAGCATTGTCTGACCAGCTGAAAGGCATCTAAACATATGTATTCACTCCAAAAAAGTATAGCTATAAAAGTAATAAATAATACACAGGAAAAATATATATTTTGTAAAGGCATGTCATATGAAATTGGCAGGATATTTCCAAGTGTGTGGACATGACAAGGCAGCGAGGGGAGAGGTGTTTGGAAACTCTTTATTGGTTTTCCATACGTTGTTTGGTCGTATTCCAGTTGTTAATGTCGTAAAATTGGGGCGTTTCGAGGAATATTTAGGGGAATGTTATTTAAATGACGGTCAGTTTTCGAGACATGGCCAAAGCATTTCCGGGGGTCCCCACTCCCCAGCCAAAAACGTTGAGAACCCCTGTATAGTTGTCGTTAGTTATCGTGCTGTCTGAATGGCAATAAACAGAAGTTATTTTGTCAATCTAGCTGAGTTTGACTCAGACAAACACGACATCAACATCGGTTCTGGTATTCCGCAGGGCTCGATTCTTGGTCCTCTGCTATTCTCCCTGTACATACTGCCATTGGGAGAACTCATTTACAATCACGGAGTCAATTTTCATTTCTATGAACTTCCTCAAGCTAAATGAGGATAAGACAGAAGTTCTCATAATCGGTTCTAGTGAGCAGAAAGAATCAATAATAAGCAGACTTGGCAACCTGACTGTAGAAAGTAACAGTACAGTAAAGAACCTGGGGATCATTATTGATTCTGAATAGAATTTTAATTCACACATTAATCATGTTACCAAGATTGCCTTTTTTCACCTTAGAAATATTGCACGAATCAGAGCCTATTTGTCTTTGGACGATGCAAAAACGCTAATCCACGCCTTTGTTTTTTCTCGGCTTGATTACTATTTTTTCTGGACTGCCTAAGAAAACAACTGACAGATTACAACTTGTCCAAAATGCAGCAGCCAGAGTTTTAACTAGAACTAAGATGAGAGAACATATTACTCCAGTTTTGGCTTCACTGCACTGGCTTCCAGTTGTTTTTAGGATTGATTTTAAAATTATTTTACTTGTGTATAAAGCTCTCAATGGTCTCGCACCTTCCTACCTACATGACTGCCTGCCTAAATATGTCCCAAACCGCCCCCTAAGGTCTTCCACTGCTGGCCTGCTCGCTTTGCCTAAAACAATGGCAACTAAAAAATACGGGGAAGCAGCTTTTTGCTTCTACGGGCCGACGGCATGGAACAAACTCCCACTGTACCTTCGACAGGCAGCCTCTGTAGACATTTTTAAAGCACAGCTCAAGACCCACTTCTACAACATTGCTTTAAATTGATTATTTATTTTTTTGTTATTCATGTCCTCACTGTATTGCATTACTGCTTGTTTTTTTAATGGCTTTGCCTTGCTTTTCTTTTTTTTCTCCATTGCTCTGTAAAGCACTTTGAGCTGCATTTCATGTCATGAAAGGTGCTATACATATTTATTATTATTATTATACAAACATTTGTAGTTTTTTGGTAGATATGCATACGTCACCTCTTGAAATGTCCCTGTACCAATGTCAGTATGTCACCAAGGAAAAATACGTGTACATCATCTTATATACATTTAAGTTTATTCTGAATGGATTAGAATGTTTCACCTGGTTGGGATGCAGGCACACGCAGTTGATGGGAGCATTGACCTGGAAAATCCTTTGACATTGTAGGTTTCTGGACCTAGAAAATAGTTTGAAAAGTTTATTGGCAGTTTAACACATTATTTATACTGACATAACAAAAGAATCTGAGCAAGAGGAAAGAACAAGCAGAGATAAGGATGCAAATACAAAATTAACATAGAAATCTAACGGCTACACGCTGATACAGAAATTCAACATGAAAGGAGGGAGATTAGGCTGTATAAGAAAAGGAAAATTAAGGGTACATAACATGGACGAAGAATGCTTTTCAGAACTTGTACGGCAACAAAGGTGCATGAACATGTAAATGAGTGATGGCGTTAGAGTCTGGGACATAGACTGTAAAAAAATATGGACAAAGCGTTCCCCGGGTCTAACATGGACGTAAAATGAAGCCTGTTATTCCTGCACTGTAAGTCGCCATCTTTCTAGATCCGTTTGGGCCCAGCTGGCCATTGGCTGGCTCCGTTTTGGCCCAGCTGGCCATTGGCTGGCCCAGACACGAGGCGGGACTTCCCCCCTTCTTCTCCGTTGGTTTTTATTTTGACTCGAGTGGGAGGGGAATCCCGATCATAGACTGTAACGGTAGCCACGCCCCTCAGAACATGCGTGACTTTATGGTCTTCTTTTTTTTTTAAATGGGACCATAATTTTCCAAAAAGAATATTATGACATTAGAAATTAGACTTTAAACTAGTGACTGGAAGCAGAAAGTATTCATGACCATGTTTATTAAGGTAATACAGTCTAGGTGAAGTTGGGCCCAAATACATGGACTTCTATGGGGCTATGGGTTTTTCTGGGTCCAATGACAGCGCCACAACAGGCCATTATATGAACTTTCAGGAGTTTCAGGCTTCACAAAATATCTGTCTGACTGCCCCCCTGGTCTGGGAACAAAGCAAACGGTAATCTGAGAAAGTTACTCTACCTCAGGTCCCAGATGCGAGCCATGCAGTCCTCTCCTCCCGTGTACATCCAGCGCCCATCTTCATGGAAACCTACTGATGTGATATTCTTACTGACGCCGTCATAATTGATCACTGGGTTGGGGTTGTTGGAGTTCAGATCATACATCCGGATGTGCTGATAGCCTGAAATAGAAGCAAGATTTACAATTAGCATTCGATATTGATGTTACAGATTAGTAACAGAAGGTATAATTCTTTGTAGGCCTACCTGCAGCTGCAATCATACTCCTGTCAGGAGTAACTTCAAGTGAATTTACTTGCTGAAAACAATTATTAAGGATACCTTTCAATTATTATTATAGCAATGTGTAGCCTAATAGTTAAAGGTGTTTGTAAAGACGATTTTAAACTGGTAATGGTAACTGATGAGGTAAATAAAAAAACTCAGTGCCCTGCAAACCAGCAATTTCCGTCCAAATTTCTCAGAGACTCAGCCATCTCTATAGTTCCAATCATCACCCACGTAATAAACCTCTCCAAATAAACCTCTCCATCAAACAGGGACAGGTCCCTCATGATTTCAAACTTGCCAAAGTAACTCCCCTGCACAAGAAAGGGAGCAAATTAGACAACTACCGCCCTATTTCTATTCTTAGCTTCATCACGAAAGTGATGGAAAACTAGTCTATGAACAGGTTGAAAAGCATCTTGCCACTAAAAAACTAATGTACAAATTCCAATCTGGCTTCAGAACATCCCACTCCACTGACACATGCCTCCTCAATTTGAGCGATCACATCAAACACGAGGTGGATGCTGGCAAATACTGCATATCAGATGGCACATCAGATGACTCGGCACTGCTGGTCTCAGAGGACCTCAGCTCTGAACTTGGTAGAATCTGCACCTAGCTCACTGATAACAAACTATCTTTACACCTGTGAAAAACTGAATCCATTCTCTTTGGATCAAACAGTAATCTCAGCAAAGCAGACGGCTTCTTGGTTAGAGTGGGTGACAATAATATCACGCGTAAAGATGAAATTACCCACCTAGGTTCCATCCTGGAGGCAAATCTTTCCGGTGATAAAATGGCCACCAATGTAATCAAAAAAGTCAATCAAAGAACAAGATTCCTATACAGGATCTCCTCACTGGTCATCAAAAACACCTTGAAGACCCTAACAGGAGCCCTTGTACGAGGTTTCTTTGACTATGCATGCACCTCCTGGTACCACAGCACCTCAAAGGCACTTAAGACAAGGCTCCAGACTTCCCAAAACAAACTGGTCAAGCTACTACTTGGCCTCACTCCCCGAACCCACCTCACCCCTGCCCATTTTTACAGGCTGGAATGGCTTAGGGTTGACGACAGATTAGAGCATTTTACAGTTGGTCTGGTCTACAAGATTCACTACACAGTCCAAGATAGATACCCATGTACCTAATGTCTAAATACTTCCTTAATGTCAACAAAGTCCACACCCACAACACCAGAGGGAGTTCAACAAACCATGTACAACCCAGATTCGACTCAAACAAAGGACTAAATTAAATTTGCTCCTATGCCACTCGAATGTGGAACGCCCTACCAACAGCCATTAAGCCATGTGAATCCCTTGACTCCTTCAAAACGCTCCCAAAGGGCACCTACGGATGGCTGCGATTCGAAACTGGCCTCCGTAAATAGTCTGAGTCCCCCCCACCCCTTTTCCCCTTACTGTATATTTTACTTTTCTTTATGATGAGTTCCTGTTTTTTGTTATAGAAGTGTATATTTGTAGGACTCTAAAAGTTCAGATGGATTGAAAATGGTGGACCCTGTTGTAAACAAGTGTAATGCATGCTCAATCATCATGGTGTCGTCCACAGTGACAATTATTGTATTGACTTGTGCTTTCGTTTGAAATGTACCTATTTATTCTGTGAATAAAAATGCCAAACATCTGTTTTATAATGCGTCTGAGTCTGACTGTGAGAACAATGCAAGGATACGGAGTCCTGATGCTGGACTGTTCTCGTGCAGATCCCGCTGTGGGCCTGCCAGAACCGGACCGTGTGGTCGTATCCAGCCGTAGCCAGAATAACTGGGTCACTACCCACCGTCCCCTGGTTTACGTTCATGGCTGCTATCGATCAATCCTGTGGATGCACGTTACAAACAATTAAGCAGGCAAAAGATACATCATCACATATCCCACCAGTAAAGTAACTGTTCACTCCTGACATGCAGAAAGATAACTTATCTAAGATACAGTGGCTTGATATTCGGAGTTCGGACGTATTGTGTCTGCTGCTAACGTTAACCTTCCTAGCCAGTGTGGAGCATTAGCTCTGGTTCACAGCGTTAGGTCTTCAACTACTACTTCAAAAACAAATTCTAACATTACTTGCAGTTTGTACTGCGCACTGTCATTAAGGACAATAATAAATAACTGAATACATCTTTCAACATAACCTGTCCTACGCGGTAGGTTGGGGCTGGGTTACCGTTGTTGTTGATGACAATATTAATAGTTGAGATCGTGTACGTCTGTGTAATGTGTCCCTCTACAACATGAACGATACGAAACATTCCGGCAGCGTCTAGTGAGCTAATCTAGTGAGCTAATTTAAGACTTCCGGTGGACGATCTCTTCAAAATAAGAGTACCCTCTAGAGTATTGAAAAAAAGTTTAATTTGCACATTAAAACTACAAATTAAGCATTTAAATGATGCTATATGATGCTATAAGACACACATTATGTTTCTGTGTAAGAATAAGTAATTAAATCCTTATAATAATAATAATAAAGTTATCTAAATGGATAAATGCTATTCACTGGAGTGCATGGACTTTATAAAGTGGACACTGGACAAAAGACGGCTCCGCAAGGCAACTATCTGGACATACCCACGCGTTCGGGGAGATGTCCTATACCACACCCCACTCTCCGCTAAGCGGGAGAGGTGTAAAATTCACAGCAGCAGACCTTCTACTGGGGTCAAGGCTGACAAAAAGTACCGTATCCGGACCCAGAATGGACACTGGACAAAAGACGGCTCCGCGAGGCAACTATCTGGACATACCCACGCGTTCGGGGAGATGTCCTGTACCACACCCCACTCTCCGCTAAGCGGGAGAGGTGTAAAATTCACAGCAGCAGACCTTCTACTGTGGTCAACGCTGAAAAAAGTACCGTTTCCGGACCCAGAATGGACACTGGACAAAGAGGCCTCCGCGAGGCAACTATCTGGACATACCCACGCGTTCGGGGAGATGTCCTCTACCACACCACACTCTCCGCTAAGCGGGAGAGGTGTAAAATTCACAGCAGCAGACCTTCTACTGGGGTCAATGCTGACAAAAAGTACCGTTTCCGGACCCAGAATGGACACTGGACAAAGAGGCCTCCGCGAGGCAACTATCTGGACATACCCACACGTTCGGGGAGATGTCCTCTACCACACCACACTCTCCGCTAAGCGAGAGAGGTGTAAAATTCACAGCAGCAGACCTTCTACTGGGGTCAAGGCTGACAAAAAGTACCGTTTCCGGACCCAGAATGGACACTGGACAAAAGACGGCTCCGCGAGGCAACTATCTGGACATACCCACGCGTTCGGGGAGATGTCCTGTACCACACCCCACTCTCCGCTAAGCGGGAGAGGTGTAAAATTCACAGCAGCAGACCTTCTACTGGGGTCAATGCTGACAAAAAGTACCGTTTCCGGACCCAGAATGGACACTGGACAAAGAGGCCTCCGCGAGGCAACTATCTGGACATACCCACACGTTCGGGGAGATGTCCTCTACCACACCACACTCTCCGCTAAGCGGGAGAGGTGTAAAATTCACAGCAGCAGACCTTCTACTGGGGTCAAGGCTGACAAAAAGTACCGTTTCCGGACCCAGAATGGACACTGGACAAAAGACGGCTCCGCGAGGCAACTATCTGGACATACCCACGCGTTCGGGGAGATGTCCTGTACCACACCCCACTCTCCGCTAAGCGGGAGAGGTGTAAAATTCACAGCAGCAGACCTTCTACTGTGGTCAACGCTGAAAAAAGTACCGTTTCCGGACCCAGAATGGACACTGGACAAAGAGGCCTCCGCGAGGCAACTATCTGGACATACCCACGCGTTCGGGGAGATGTCCTCTACCACACCACACTCTCCGCTAAGCGGGAGAGGTGTAAAATTCACAGCAGCAGACCTTCTACTGGGGTCAATGCTGACAAAAAGTACCGTTTCCGGACCCAGAATGGACACTGGACAAAGAGGCCTCCGCGAGGCAACTATCTGGACATACCCACACGTTCGGGGAGATGTCCTCTACCACACCACACTCTCCGCTAAGCGAGAGAGGTGTAAAATTCACAGCAGCAGACCTTCTACTGGGGTCAAGGCTGACAAAAAGTACCGTTTCCGGACCCAGAATGGACACTGGACAAAAGACGGCTCCGCGAGGCAACTATCTGGACATACCCACGCGTTCGGGGAGATGTCCTGTACCACACCCCACTCTCCGCTAAGCGGGAGAGGTGTAAAATTCACAGCAGCAGACCTTCTACTGTGGTCAACGCTGAAAAAAGTACCGTTTCCGGACCCAGAATGGACACTGTACAAAGAGGCCTCCGCGAGGCAACTATCTGGACATACCCACGCGTTCGGGGTGATGTCCTCTACCACACCACACTCTCCGCTAAGCGGGAGAGGTGTAAAGTTCACAGCAGCAGACCTTCTACTGGGGTCAATGCTGACAAAAAGTACCGTTTCCGGACCCAGAATGGACACTGGACAAAGAGGCCTCCGCGAGGCAACTATCTGGACATACCCACGCGTTCGGGGTGATGTCCTCTACCACACCACACTCTCCGCTAAGCGGGAGAGGTGTAAAGTTCACAGCAGCAGACCTTCTACTGGGGTCAATGCTGACAAAAAGTACCGTTTCCGGACCCAGAATGGACACTGGACAAAGAGGCCTCCGCGAGGCAACTATCTGGACATACCCACGTGTTCGGGGAGATGTCCTCTACCACACCCCACTCTCCGCTAAGCGAGAGAGGTGTAAAATTCACAGCAGCAGACCTTCTACTGGGGTCAACGCTCAAAAAAGTGCTGTGCCTTGGGGCATTGACATGAAATCACTTTCTCTACGCAAGCTAAGTCAGGTCAAGGAGTTACCTCTAGCTTTGGAATGGGTGTCACTTGTGTGCGTTGATTGCATCTGTCTGTGCATTTATGCATTTGTTTGTCCTGACGAAACTTGATTATTTCTCGACTGTTTATTTTCTCGTATGACACGACATAGAAACTACTTGTGACTACTGTCTTTGTGTGCTGTCGAGCGGATGTTCTTTGCATCAGCTCAAAGGTATAGCCTGCTGTGTCATTCGATTCATTTGTCCAGATATGCCATTTATGATCTTTAAGGATGTACAATGACGCATATGGTGGCCTGTCGAAAAATACACACATACTGTTCAAAGCATACTCATTTTGGTGGTACAGACAGGATAAATTGAACGTTTTTGGAATTTTTGTGCCAGCTCTTAACAGGAGAAGTAAGGTCTGTGGGCTGTTAATTACTTCATATGTTGATAAGCTCTTTTCCTGCTGACATGTTTCACATTGTTCAGATTGAGCAGGTAATATTTGTGCAATAGTGTCTAAGATGCCTTTTTGTGACACGTCAAGTGGCTGCACTATGAATTGTGACATGTTCTTTGTAGATGGTAAGGCCTTGTCACCACATTGAGTACAACTATACAGACTAAGACTTTTCAGGCAAAGCAGGTCTTCTCCAAGGAAAGGAGACCGAAGTGTGTATTCTACAAAGCTGTTTAATATGGTGCATACTTCTGTCCTTCTGTCCTGACACTAATGACACTGATGTGTTGGCTAGATTGAATTTCTCAAGTTTCCGTCTAAATGTTGAGTCCTGCGCTGCTGCTTCTTCAAGCCGTGTGTGACATTTTTTGATAGCAGATGTCTGTTGTAGAAATGTTAGAATTGGTAATGGTATAGCTTCACACATATTGTCATTTAGACTTTCATTGCATAAAACCACATCATCATCATCTTCTTCCAAATTGTCCTCCGTTATTGTTCTGTTAATTGCTTTCAACTGTCCAGGCACAGAATGTACAGATGTCTGTATGTTTTGCTTGAACAACTGTGTGGACACCACACATACTCAACCAAACTACTAGTTTGTGTATAAAATCTAATGGGTCATTGTGCATTCCTAAGGCCAAGTAAGATGCTATTCACTAGTTGTTGAGTCACACCACAGATTGTTTTGCAATCAAATGTGTGACCTGGATTTTGAAAAAACGCTTGAATGAGAGCTGCTAAATTCCCCGGCATAGATGACAACTGAACCATCGAAGTAGGTGTCAATGGTTTCAATTTACGCGTTCGGGGAGATGTCCTGTACCACACCCCACTCTCCGCTAGGCGGGAGAGGTGTAAAATTCACAGCAGCAGACCTTCTACTGAGGTCAACGCTCAAAAAAGTGATGTGCCTTGGGGCATTGACAATTATTTAATTAACAAATTAAATAACCTTATTTTATTCTGAAGGCAACCGGATGTCTTAAATTAGCTAGCTCTCAGACAGGAAGTTCTAAATTAGCTCATAGACTGAGCCAAATATCTCCTCGTCTGAGAGTGGAGCCTGCCTGGCAAATGACATGGGGGGTCCTTTTTGTGGGCTTGGCCGAAAGTGGGCGTTACCAAAAGGTGGGCGTGGCCATGGCCGCCAGAAGTCTGTCAGATTTTGACAGCTTCAAATTAGTGTTAAACATAATATAACCCAATTGACTCCAGTCCTCTCTGTTTAATATATCTATAATGAAACTATATAAACTATGCATATACCATGAAGTGCTATGACTACTAGCTCTGGTCCATAGCTCTAATGCGTTTCATTTAGAGCTATGTTACTCTAAACTTCCCCGCTCGCATGAATGCAGACCAGCCTCTACTCTTTGGCGTAAATAAAAAGAACGTTTTTGCTACACATAAAAACAAAGGCGAGTTGTGTCATTAGAAAGCCTACTTTGGTAATTGGTTCTAGTTCTAGTGAACAGAAATAATAAATAAATAGACTTGGTAACCTAACTGTAGGGAGTGCAAACACATTAAAGAACCTGGGGGTTATCATCTATGAAAAGGCAACACAATGAGCAGAAAATAAAAATGAACCATGTAAATACAACAAATTGAGCAGAGCACTGCAGGGAGTTGAACCCCATTCCGGTAAACCAGAAGTACCACAACCTGGGGCCTGTTTCACGAAACTTGGATTAACTAATCCAGGATTTAGGCCAAAACCAGGCTTTTTAAATCCTGATCTTTACAGCCTGGTTTATTCCGTTCCACTAAAGCCAAGCGAGGCTCAGAATTGGTGGATTTGGCGAGCCGGGATCAGCAAGCCTGGTTTAATAGACAGTCTGGCTTTTTGTCTCTAGACCCCTTATGTGGATCACAGATTTACTGATCCTTCTTCTTCATGGGGTATTAAGGCAGTTTGCATCCTTAATAGTTGCATTACAGCCCCCTTCTGTATATCTCATTATCTTTACTAATCTATTCAAGACTTACTGATACAAGGACTTAAGCTTCTAAAATAAATACTGCTGCTGTAATTAAAGAGAGAACATACTCTCAATAGTGGATAGACTGAATGATTAACTACCCCAAAAATATAGTTTACATTTTACCACTACTATTAACTTAAAACAGAATTCTTAATATTGTAAGCATAATGATATTGTCGCATTGTGATATTTGGCCATAACTCCCTCCTCTGAGGGAGCTACCTTTGGGGAAGGGGGTTGTTGTCCAGACAGGGCCGGGTCATGGGTTCATGTAGCATGCCAAAGTTTGTGCTATTGCCATTGAGAATGCATTGGGCGTTTAAGTTAAATAACTCAGAAACTATAAAACATTTCAAAGTAAAAAGTTCCAGCATGTGTCTCCACAGTAAGCTGAATTTTACAAAGTGTGAATGGAGTTTCTAGGTGAAAGTGATTTTTTTAAGTGCCACTATCTGCCTATAAATGTCTCAAATTTGAAAGCACTATATTTCTAAAACTATGAAACATTTCAAAGATTCCTTTTCAGGCACACATGTCCACCATAGGATGAACCTAAATAGGTTTGAATGGGGTTTCTAGGTGTAAGTATGTAGGACTAGTAGTGGGTGAAACGTTACAATGGTAATATGTTGTAAAACAATGAGTAATGGTAATATTTAGTGGTTTTCACTTTTACAAAAAAAAAATATATATATATAATATAATATAATAATTCTTCTTAACCGTGCACTTGTACGACAGCAAACCTATTCATGGGGAACATTCACCAAAAGCAGCTGATCTACAAGCTCACAAGCTGTCATGATGTTGTGCAGCCTATATATTTTGGTTATTTGATTTTATATAGTGCTTAAATTAGTCCTTTAATGCAGACCGATACAAATAAGGCAACATAAACCCATAATAATTGAATAAATCTGGAAAACATCATTGGTTTGTGATCAGTTTGACTGCTTAATGAACAGTAAAGACATCAGGATTAGGTTAAACCTGGCTGTTAGCCTGGTCCGGAGCAGGCTAAGTCCAAAGCATTAGTTTCCATGGTAATTTATGTAGCATCACTTTCATGAAACCGAATCAAGCCTCAACATATCCAGGTTAACTGGTTAAGTTAATCTGGCAAGATCAACCAGCTTTCATGAAACCGGTTAAGCACTGATCCAGGATATATTAAGCCAGGATATGTGTTAAAGCCCGGCTTAATCTCTAATCCAAGTTTCGTGAAATAGGCCCCAGTGCCTTGGTTTTTGTTTTGTTTTACGAGGTCCATTCGTTGAAATGTAAATTTTGCATTGCAACGGTAAAGTAATTTCACAATTGACATTGTAGGCAATAATTAATAACGGTATGGCACCAGGCCAAAGCCATGGGGATAGAGTATGTTTTGCACTCTGAGTGAGTGTGTGTGTGTGTGTGTGTGTGTGTGTGTGTGTGTGTGTGTGTGTGTGTGTGTCCGTCAGTTTGTTAACAGCTAATCTCCAGCACCATTAACCCGGTCGATGCCAAATTTTGCACACACACTCCCTGGATGCCAACGATGAACCTCTGTCCCAAATTTTCCAGAACGGCCTGTATAGCACCACACATTTTTGTATGCCCTCCGAGACTATGGACTATAGCCTTTCGCTTTTCCGCGATTTTACCTTTTTTCAAATCGTAAACAATGATGAAGAATCGCGCACTATAGCATGCCACTTAATGACCTTGGGGTCATCAAGGTCATTGATATTGATCAATGACCTTGAGCAGTATAAATGACCTTCAATAAGACTAGTAAATGACCTTGACCAGTATAAATGACCTTGACCAGTATAAATGACCGTGACCAGTATATGACTGACCAGTATAAATTACCTTCATGAGACTAGTAAATTACCTTGACCAGTATAAATGACCTTCATAAGACTAGTAAATGATCTTCACCAGTATAAATGACCTTGACCAGTATGCGGTCCGTGCCCATGGACTATAGCCTTTTGCTTTTCCTTGATTTTCACCTTTAAAAAATCCTCAACAATGATGAAGAATCGCACACTATAGCGCGCCGCTCAATGACCTGAGACCATGGACCAATGAATGAAATACAACACATTGAGCAGGGCACTGCAGGGAGTTGAACCCCGTTCCGGTAAACCAGAAGTCCGACACCAGTGCCTTAGTTTTTGTGTTGTTGTTCATTTAAAGGTCCAGGTGTGCATACGCATGTGCCCCTGTGTGTGTAGGTGCATGTGTGCATGTGTGTGCACGCTTCAATGACCACTGTTGGACCCAATGGCGATCAAGGACCTCAGGGAGCCACCCATAATTCACAACGGTCACAGCGAACTCTGTTGCATCACAACTGGTGGCCAACAGTCGTAACCAACACCGCCACGACCCACAGGAGAATACCATCGCACAGTGGTATCAGACCAACCACAATCAGCCAGCCCTCAAACCAAACCCTTCGACCTAGAAGAACTCAAAACTGCAATGGGAAAGTTGAAACCCGGAAAAGCAGCAGGGATTGATGACATACTGGCAGAAATTATACAGCACCTGGAACCTAACGCAAAGACCTGGCTCGTGGGGATGCTGAACACATGCATGGCACAGAAAACCATCCCTTCTGTCTGGAGAAAAGCCAAAGTGGTTGCAATCCCCAAACCTGGCAAAGACCCATCATCCTCAAAGAGCTACCGACCCATTTCCCTCCTCTGCATCACCTACAAGAGAGGCTGCTACTCCAACGCCTCATACCACTCATAGACACCAAGCTGACTAAAGACCAAGCTGGTTTCCGTCCCGTCCTGTGCTGGACAGAGCTCAACCTCACCCAACACATTGAGGATGGGTTTGAGGGAAAACAAATAACTGGAGCAGCAACTGGAGGGCGAAGCAAGCACGCAGGCAGCTTGTGCCTGCCTGCGTGCCTGCCTGCCTTCCTCATGTGGAAGCTGCATAGTTGAGTTTGTGTGTGTGTTTCTTTTTCTGTCTTTCTTTCTTAAGACGAAGATCAAGGTAGACGCCGTTGGAAGGCTCAACACAAGCCGATGCCCCTAGAGATCCATCCCAAAGCTTCCCTCAGGGAGTCCAGCAAGCCAGCTAGCCAGCAAGCCCGCCCAGTCAGCCAACGCAGCCAGCCAGCTCCGCCAGTCAGCCAGTGTAGAAAGTCAGGCTGCCAAGCCAGCGCACATCAGCCCTTGCAGTCAACCATTGTAGCCATACCAGCCTTGCTCAGTCAGCTCAGCCAGGCCTCTCTCGAGGCTGCCTGGCCCGGTCTGCCCCGCCCTGCCTTGCAGCAACAGAACCAGCCTTGCTGGCAAGCCAGCCAGCTCAGAATACGAGCTCAGCAAGCCAGCGCAGCTGGCAAGCACGCAGTTAGTCTAAACCAGTTTCAGACTGGCAGGCCAAGGCAGACAGACAGGAAGACCGAGGCGCCTAGGCAGGCAGACAGGCCAGGAAGGCAACAAAGTGCAGGCAGGGGGACTGTCCGGCCTAAGGCTGCGCTGCAAGGGTTGGAGCCTGGCCAGCTCCTGCTGGTCTAGACTGAGTGGCTGTGGCTGCACAGTAAGGCTGCGGTAACCTAGTCTGGGCTTGCTGCTGCACTGGCTTGCTCAGCTCGCATTCTGAGCTGGCTGGCTTTCCAGAAAGGCTGGTTCTGTTGCTGCAAGGCAGGGCAGGGCAGACCGGGCCAGGCAGACAGAGAGCCAGGCCTCAAGAGAGGCCTGGCTGAGCTGACTGAGCAAGGCTGGTATGGCTGCAATGGCTGACTGCAAGGGCTGATATGCTCTGGCTTGGCAGCCTGACTTTCTACACTGGCTGACTGGCGGAGCTGACTGGCTGCGTTGGCTGACTGGGCAGGCTTGCTGGCTAGCTGGCTTGCTGTGCTCCCTGAGGGAAGCTTTGGGATGGATCTCTAGGGGCATCGGCTAGTGTTGAGCCTTCCTATGGCGTCTACCTTGATCTCCGTCCTAAGAAAGAAAGACAGAAAAAGAAAGACACACAAACCCAACTATGCAGCTTCCACCTGAGGAACCGAGACGCGAGAAAAGAACTGAGCGTCACTTGGGATGGTCACAAACTCTCCAACCATACCCACCCCATGTATCTTGGAGTTACACTGGACAGGACACTCTTCTTCAAAAAACCACCTGGAGAACACAAAAGCCACGGTCAACACCCACAATAACATCCTGTGAAAACTAGTGAACTCCCAAGTGGGGCGCAGACCCACAAACAATCCGTGCAACTGCCATGGCCCTGTCTTTCTCTACAGCAGAGTATGCCTGCTCAAGCTGGAGCCGATCACGTCACACCAAATTGGTCGACACAGCCCTAAATGACACCTGTCGCATCATCACGGGATGGGTCAAGACAACACCTGTCCCGTCCGTGCCTTTATGCGCTAGCCGGCACCTCCCCCCGCACATCAGACGACTGTGTAACGCTCAAGATGAATGGAAAACACAGGAGATAGACAGTGAAGTCTGGAATGAAATGATAGAGAACACCTCACACACACAGTTTCCTTTCGTGGCCGTTTACATTCGAGGGTCGCCGGTCCTCTCGAACGGAACAGTTTAACGTCATGCCCAGGACGAAAAGATATAGAGAACACCATAATGACAAATAACAGCAGGAAGGCATGGGCCACAATCCACCGTCTTGTCGGTGGCGGTGTTGGTTACAACTGTTGGCCACCAGTTGTGACCAAGACCGCCACCAACCCACAGGAGAATACCATCGCACAGTGGTATCAGACCAACCACAATCAGCCAGCCTTCAAACCAAACCCTTCGACCTAGAATAACGTGAAACTGCAATGGGAAAGTTGAAACCCGGAAAAGCAGCAGGGATTGATGACCTACTAGCAGAAATGATACAGCACCTGGGACCTAACGGAAAGACCTGGCTTGTGGGGATGCTGAACACATGCATAGCACAGAAAACCATCCCTTCTGTCTGGAAAAAGGCCAAAGTGGTTGCAATCCCTAAACCTGGCAAAGACCCATTATCCCCAAAGAGCTACCGACCCATTTCCCTCCTCTGCATCACCTACAAGCCTATCCCGTCACACCAAATTGGTCGACACAGCCCTAAATGACACCTGTGGCATCATCATAGGATGCATCAAGACAACACCTGACCCTGTCCCAACACCTGTTTACATTCGAGGGTCGCCGGTCCTCTCGAACGGAACAGTTTAACGTCATGCCCAGGACGAAAAGATATAGAGAACACCAACATGACAAATAACAGCAGGAAGGCATGGGCCACAATCCACCGTCTTGGCAAAGACCACACCACCCATAATTCACAACGGTCACAGCAAACTCTATTGCATCACAACTGGTGTAGTTATTTGATGGAGCCCGCACACCACCAAAAAAAAGAAAAACAACATACTATAGTATGCCCTCCGTGACCATGGACTTTAGCCTTTCGCTTTTCTGCAATTTAACCTTTTTTCAAATCCTCAACAATGATGAAGAATCGCGCACTATAGCGTGCCACTTAATGACCTTGACCAATATCAATGACCTTGAGCAGTATAAATTACCTTCAATAAGACTAGTAAATGACCTTGACCAGTATAAATGACCTTGACAAGTACAAATGACCTTGACCAGTATAAATGACCTTCACCAGTAGAAATGACCGTGACCAGTATATGACTGTGACCAGTATAAATTACCTTCATGAGACTAGTAATTGACCTTGACCAGTATAAATGACCTTTAGAAGACTAGTAAATGATCTTCACCAGTATAAATGACCTTTAGAAGACTAGTAAATGATCTTCACCAGTATAAATGACCTTGACCAGTATGCGGTCCGTGACCATGGACTATAGCCTTTTGCTTTTCCTTGATTTTCACCTTTAAAAAATCCTCAACAATGATGAAGAATCGCACACTATAGCGCGCCGCTCAATGACCTGAGACCATGGACCAATGAATGAAATACAACACATTGAGCAGGGCACTGCAGGGAGTTGAACCCCGTTCCGGTAAACCAGAAGTCCGACACCAGTGCCTTAGTTTTTGTGTTGTTGTTCATTTAAAGGTCCAGGTGTGCATACGCATGTGCCCCTGTGTGTGTAGGTGCATGTGTGCATGTGTGTGCACGCTTCAATGACCACTGTTGGACCCAATGGCGATCAAGGACCTCAGGGAGCCACCCATAATTCACAACGGTCACAGCGAACTCTGTTGCATCACAACTGGTGGCCAACAGTCGTAACCAACACCGCCACGACCCACAGGAGAATACCATCGCACAGTGGTATCAGACCAACCACAATCAGCCAGCCCTCAAACCAAACCCTTCGACCTAGAAGAACTCAAAACTGCAATGGGAAAGTTGAAACCCGGAAAAGCAGCAGGGATTGATGACATACTGGCAGAAATTATACAGCACCTGGAACCTAACGCAAAGACCTGGCTCGTGGGGATGCTGAACACATGCATGGCACAGAAAACCATCCCTTCTGTCTGGAGAAAAGCCAAAGTGGTTGCAATCCCCAAACCTGGCAAAGACCCATCATCCTCAAAGAGCTACCGACCCATTTCCCTCCTCTGCATCACCTACAAGAGAGGCTGCTACTCCAACGCCTCATACCACTCATAGACACCAAGCTGACTAAAGACCAAGCTGGTTTCCGTCCCGTCCTGTGCTGGACAGAGCTCAACCTCACCCAACACATTGAGGATGGGTTTGAGGGAAAACAAATAACTGGAGCAGCAACTGGAGGGCGAAGCAAGCACGCAGGCAGCTTGTGCCTGCCTGCGTGCCTGCCTGCCTTCCTCATGTGGAAGCTGCATAGTTGAGTTTGTGTGTGTGTTTCTTTTTCTGTCTTTCTTTCTTAAGACGAAGATCAAGGTAGACGCCGTTGGAAGGCTCAACACAAGCCGATGCCCCTAGAGATCCATCCCAAAGCTTCCCTCAGGGAGTCCAGCAAGCCAGCTAGCCAGCAAGCCCGCCCAGTCAGCCAACGCAGCCAGCCAGCTCCGCCAGTCAGCCAGTGTAGAAAGTCAGGCTGCCAAGCCAGCGCACATCAGCCCTTGCAGTCAACCATTGTAGCCATACCAGCCTTGCTCAGTCAGCTCAGCCAGGCCTCTCTCGAGGCCTGGCTCTCTGTCTGCCTGGCCCGGTCTGCCCCGCCCTGCCTTGCAGCAACAGAACCAGCCTTGCTGGCAAGCCAGCCAGCTCAGAATACGAGCTCAGCAAGCCAGCGCAGCTGGCAAGCACGCAGTTAGTCTAAACCAGTTTCAGACTGGCAGGCCAAGGCAGACAGACAGGAAGACCGAGGCGCCTAGGCAGGCAGACAGGCCAGGAAGGCAACAAAGTGCAGGCAGGGGGACTGTCCGGCCTAAGGCTGCGCTGCAAGGGTTGGAGCCTGGCCAGCTCCTGCTGGTCTAGACTGAGTGGCTGTGGCTGCACAGTAAGGCTGCGGTAACCTAGTCTGGGCTTGCTGCTGCACTGGCTTGCTCAGCTCGCATTCTGAGCTGGCTGGCTTTCCAGAAAGGCTGGTTCTGTTGCTGCAAGGCAGGGCAGGGCAGACCGGGCCAGGCAGACAGAGAGCCAGGCCTCAAGAGAGGCCTGGCTGAGCTGACTGAGCAAGGCTGGTATGGCTGCAATGGCTGACTGCAAGGGCTGATATGCTCTGGCTTGGCAGCCTGACTTTCTACACTGGCTGACTGGCGGAGCTGACTGGCTGCGTTGGCTGACTGGGCAGGCTTGCTGGCTAGCTGGCTTGCTGTGCTCCCTGAGGGAAGCTTTGGGATGGATCTCTAGGGGCATCGGCTAGTGTTGAGCCTTCCTATGGCGTCTACCTTGATCTCCGTCCTAAGAAAGAAAGACAGAAAAAGAAAGACACACAAACCCAACTATGCAGCTTCCACCTGAGGAACCGAGACGCGAGAAAAGAACTGAGCGTCACTTGGGATGGTCACAAACTCTCCAACCATACCCACCCCATGTATCTTGGAGTTACACTGGACAGGACACTCTTCTTCAAAAAACCACCTGGAGAACACAAAAGCCACGGTCAACACCCACAATAACATCCTGTGAAAACTAGTGAACTCCCAAGTGGGGCGCAGACCCACAAACAATCCGTGCAACTGCCATGGCCCTGTCTTTCTCTACAGCAGAGTATGCCTGCTCAAGCTGGAGCCGATCACGTCACACCAAATTGGTCGACACAGCCCTAAATGACACCTGTCGCATCATCACGGGATGGGTCAAGACAACACCTGTCCCGTCCGTGCCTTTATGCGCTAGCCGGCACCTCCCCCCGCACATCAGACGACTGTGTAACGCTCAAGATGAATGGAAAACACAGGAGATAGACAGTGAAGTCTGGAATGAAATGATAGAGAACACCTCACACACACAGTTTCCTTTCGTGGCCGTTTACATTCGAGGGTCGCCGGTCCTCTCGAACGGAACAGTTTAACGTCATGCCCAGGACGAAAAGATATAGAGAACACCATAATGACAAATAACAGCAGGAAGGCATGGGCCACAATCCACCGTCTTGTCGGTGGCGGTGTTGGTTACAACTGTTGGCCACCAGTTGTGACCAAGACCGCCACCAACCCACAGGAGAATACCATCGCACAGTGGTATCAGACCAACCACAATCAGCCAGCCTTCAAACCAAACCCTTCGACCTAGAATAACGTGAAACTGCAATGGGAAAGTTGAAACCCGGAAAAGCAGCAGGGATTGATGACCTACTAGCAGAAATGATACAGCACCTGGGACCTAACGGAAAGACCTGGCTTGTGGGGATGCTGAACACATGCATAGCACAGAAAACCATCCCTTCTGTCTGGAAAAAGGCCAAAGTGGTTGCAATCCCTAAACCTGGCAAAGACCCATTATCCCCAAAGAGCTACCGACCCATTTCCCTCCTCTGCATCACCTACAAGCCTATCCCGTCACACCAAATTGGTCGACACAGCCCTAAATGACACCTGTGGCATCATCATAGGATGCATCAAGACAACACCTGACCCTGTCCCAACACCTGTTTACATTCGAGGGTCGCCGGTCCTCTCGAACGGAACAGTTTAACGTCATGCCCAGGACGAAAAGATATAGAGAACACCAACATGACAAATAACAGCAGGAAGGCATGGGCCACAATCCACCGTCTTGGCAAAGACCACACCACCCATAATTCACAACGGTCACAGCAAACTCTATTGCATCACAACTGGTGTAGTTATTTGATGGAGCCCGCACACCACCAAAAAAAAGAAAAACAACATACTATAGTATGCCCTCCGTGACCATGGACTTTAGCCTTTCGCTTTTCTGCAATTTAACCTTTTTTCAAATCCTCAACAATGATGAAGAATCGCGCACTATAGCGTGCCACTTAATGACCTTGACCAATATCAATGACCTTGAGCAGTATAAATTACCTTCAATAAGACTAGTAAATGACCTTGACCAGTATAAATGACCTTGACAAGTACAAATGACCTTGACCAGTATAAATGACCTTCACCAGTAGAAATGACCGTGACCAGTATATGACTGTGACCAGTATAAATTACCTTCATGAGACTAGTAATTGACCTTGACCAGTATAAATG
This sequence comes from Protomyctophum parallelum, assembly GCF_964188405.1. Taxonomy (NCBI): domain Eukaryota; kingdom Metazoa; phylum Chordata; class Actinopteri; order Myctophiformes; family Myctophidae; genus Protomyctophum; species Protomyctophum parallelum. The sequence goes on from NC_139719.1 coordinate 33,769,174, forward strand.
ACCTTTAGAAGACTAGTAAATGATCTTCACCAGTATAAATGACCTTTAGAAGACTAGTAAATGATCTTCACCAGTATAAATGACCTTGACCAGTATGCGGTCCGTGACCATGGACTATAGCCTTTTGCTTTTCCTTGATTTTCACCTTTAAAAAATCCTCAACAATGATGAAGAATCGCACACTATAGCGCGCCGCTCAATGACCTGAGACCATGGACCAATGAATGAAATACAACACATTGAGCAGGGCACTGCAGGGAGTTGAACCCCGTTCCGGTAAACCAGAAGTCCGACACCAGTGCCTTAGTTTTTGTGTTGTTGTTCATTTAAAGGTCCAGGTGTGCATACGCATGTGCCCCTGTGTGTGTAGGTGCATGTGTGCATGTGTGTGCACGCTTCAATGACCACTGTTGGACCCAATGGCGATCAAGGACCTCAGGGAGCCACCCATAATTCACAACGGTCACAGCGAACTCTGTTGCATCACAACTGGTGGCCAACAGTCGTAACCAACACCGCCACGACCCACAGGAGAATACCATCGCACAGTGGTATCAGACCAACCACAATCAGCCAGCCCTCAAACCAAACCCTTCGACCTAGAAGAACTCAAAACTGCAATGGGAAAGTTGAAACCCGGAAAAGCAGCAGGGATTGATGACATACTGGCAGAAATTATACAGCACCTGGAACCTAACGCAAAGACCTGGCTCGTGGGGATGCTGAACACATGCATGGCACAGAAAACCATCCCTTCTGTCTGGAGAAAAGCCAAAGTGGTTGCAATCCCCAAACCTGGCAAAGACCCATCATCCTCAAAGAGCTACCGACCCATTTCCCTCCTCTGCATCACCTACAAGAGAGGCTGCTACTCCAACGCCTCATACCACTCATAGACACCAAGCTGACTAAAGACCAAGCTGGTTTCCGTCCCGTCCTGTGCTGGACAGAGCTCAACCTCACCCAACACATTGAGGATGGGTTTGAGGGAAAACAAATAACTGGAGCAGCAACTGGAGGGCGAAGCAAGCACGCAGGCAGCTTGTGCCTGCCTGCGTGCCTGCCTGCCTTCCTCATGTGGAAGCTGCATAGTTGAGTTTGTGTGTGTGTTTCTTTTTCTGTCTTTCTTTCTTAAGACGAAGATCAAGGTAGACGCCGTTGGAAGGCTCAACACAAGCCGATGCCCCTAGAGATCCATCCCAAAGCTTCCCTCAGGGAGTCCAGCAAGCCAGCTAGCCAGCAAGCCCGCCCAGTCAGCCAACGCAGCCAGCCAGCTCCGCCAGTCAGCCAGTGTAGAAAGTCAGGCTGCCAAGCCAGCGCACATCAGCCCTTGCAGTCAACCATTGTAGCCATACCAGCCTTGCTCAGTCAGCTCAGCCAGGCCTCTCTCGAGGCCTGGCTCTCTGTCTGCCTGGCCCGGTCTGCCCCGCCCTGCCTTGCAGCAACAGAACCAGCCTTGCTGGCAAGCCAGCCAGCTCAGAATACGAGCTCAGCAAGCCAGCGCAGCTGGCAAGCACGCAGTTAGTCTAAACCAGTTTCAGACTGGCAGGCCAAGGCAGACAGACAGGAAGACCGAGGCGCCTAGGCAGGCAGACAGGCCAGGAAGGCAACAAAGTGCAGGCAGGGGGACTGTCCGGCCTAAGGCTGCGCTGCAAGGGTTGGAGCCTGGCCAGCTCCTGCTGGTCTAGACTGAGTGGCTGTGGCTGCACAGTAAGGCTGCGGTAACCTAGTCTGGGCTTGCTGCTGCACTGGCTTGCTCAGCTCGCATTCTGAGCTGGCTGGCTTTCCAGAAAGGCTGGTTCTGTTGCTGCAAGGCAGGGCAGGGCAGGGCGGGGCAGGCAGACAGAGAGCCAGGCCTCAAGAGAGGCCTGGCTGAGCTGACTGAGCAAGGCTGGTATGGCTGCAATGGCTGACTGCAAGGGCTGATATGCTCTGGCTTGGCAGCCTGACTTTCTACACTGGCTGACTGGCGGAGCTGACTGGCTGCGTTGGCTGACTGGGCAGGCTTGCTGGCTAGCTGGCTTGCTGTGCTCCCTGAGGGAAGCTTTGGGATGGATCTCTAGGGGCATCGGCTAGTGTTGAGCCTTCCTATGGCGTCTACCTTGATCTCCGTCCTAAGAAAGAAAGACAGAAAAAGAAAGACACACAAACCCAACTATGCAGCTTCCACCTGAGGAACCGAGACGCGAGAAAAGAACTGAGCGTCACTTGGGATGGTCACAAACTCTCCAACCATACCCACCCCATGTATCTTGGAGTTACACTGGACAGGACACTCTTCTTCAAAAAACCACCTGGAGAACACAAAAGCCACGGTCAACACCCACAATAACATCCTGTGAAAACTAGTGAACTCCCAAGTGGGGCGCAGACCCACAAACAATCCGTGCAACTGCCATGGCCCTGTCTTTCTCTACAGCAGAGTATGCCTGCTCAAGCTGGAGCCGATCACGTCACACCAAATTGGTCGACACAGCCCTAAATGACACCTGTCGCATCATCACGGGATGGGTCAAGACAACACCTGTCCCGTCCGTGCCTTTATGCGCTAGCCGGCACCTCCCCCCGCACATCAGACGACTGTGTAACGCTCAAGATGAATGGAAAACACAGGAGATAGACAGTGAAGTCTGGAATGAAATGATAGAGAACACCTCACACACACAGTTTCCTTTCGTGGCCGTTTACATTCGAGGGTCGCCGGTCCTCTCGAACGGAACAGTTTAACGTCATGCCCAGGACGAAAAGATATAGAGAACACCATAATGACAAATAACAGCAGGAAGGCATGGGCCACAATCCACCGTCTTGGCAAAGACCACACCACCCATAATTCACAACGGTCACAGCAAACTCTGTTGCATCACAACTGGTGTAGGTATTGGATGGAGCCCGCACACCACAGGTATAAGAAAGACGTGATGCAGAGGAGGGAAATGGGTCGGTAGCTCTTCGGGGATAATGGGTCTTTGCCAGGTTTAGGGATTGCAACTACTCCAGCCTTTTTCCAAACAGAAGGGATGGTTTTCTGTGCTATGCATGTGTTCAGCATCCCCACAAGCCAGGTCCTTGCGATAGGTCCCAGGTGCTGTATCATTTCTGCCAGTATGCCATCAATCCCTGCTTCTTTTCCGGGTTTCAACTTTCCCATTGCAGTTTCACGTTCTTCTAAGTCGAAGGGTTTGGTTTGAGGGCTGGCTGATTGTGGTTGGTCTGATACCACTGTGCGATGGTATTCTATGTGGGTCGGTGGCGGTGTTGGTTACAACTGTTGGCCACCAGTTGTGACCAAGACCGCCACCGACCCACAGGAGAATACCATCGCACAGTGGTATCAGACCAACCACAATCAGCCAGCCCTCAAACCAAACCCTTCGACCTAGAAGAACTTGAAACTGCAATGGGAAAGTTGAAACCCGGAAAAGCAGCAGGGATTGATGACCTACTGGCAGAAATGTTACAGCACCTGGGACCCAACGCAAAGACCTGGCTTGTGGGGATGCTGAACACATGCATAGCACAGAAAACCATCCCTTCTGTCTGGGAAAAGGCCAAAGTGGTTGCAATCCCTAAACCTGGCAAAGACCCATTATCCACAAAGAGCTACCGACCCATTTCCCTCTGCATCACCTACAAGGCTATATGAGAAGCTGCTACTCCAACGCCTTGTTGCCACTCATAGATACCAAGCTGACTAAAGACCAAGCTGGTTTCCGTCCCAGCCGCTCCTGTGCTGGACAGAGCTCAACCTCACCCAACACATTGAGGATGGGTTTGAGGGGAAACAAATAACTGGAGCAGCATTCAGAGATCTCTCTGCTGCCTACGACACTGTCCAACACCGCACAATGGTCAGGAAAAGCCTGCTCAACAACAGGCGCTTCTATGTTCAGTTAAATGACCAGAGGAGTAAATGGAAAGCCGAAAAGAACGGCCTCCCACAAGGTAGCGCGCTCGCCCCCCTCCTTTTCAATATCTAAACAAACGACCAGCCACTACCCAATGCCTAATGCCAGCGTTTCATCTACGCCGACGACCTCTGCATTACGACCCAACAAGCAGACTTCCAGAAGATTGAGTCTGTCCTTGAAAGTGCCCTCCAAGAAATGTCAAGCTACTACAATACAACCACCTGAAACCCAACCCATAGAGAACACCTCACACACACATAATTTCCTTTCGTGGCTGTTTACATTCGAGGGTCGCTGGTACTCTCGAACGGAACAGTTTAACGTCATGCCCAGGACGAAAAGATATAGAGAACACCAACATGACAAATAACAGCAGGAAGGCATGGGCCACAATCCACCGTCTTGGCAAAAACCACACCACCCATAATTCACAACGGTCACAGCAAACTCTGTTGCATCACAAGTTCACAACTGGTGTAGGTATTGGATGGAGCCCGCACACCACAGGTATAAGAAAGACGTTCTTTATTGAAATACTGACAACGTTTCGATCTATTTGATCTTCATCAGGTCATGTGTACACAAAACATACACTTTTATACTAAGGGAGTGCCCCCATTAAACAATCAAAATACCACATTTTGGTGCCCCTCCCATCACTGCAGGTGTGACACGTCAACCCTGAGTGAGTAGGTGGGGACTCAGACATATTGATGTAAATATAGTCTGTTCAGAAATTGTAGTGCCTCTCATAGAGCTTGTAGGTGATGCAGGAGGGAAATGGGTCGGTAGCTCTTCGGGGATAATGGGTCTTTGCCAGGTTTAGGGATTGCAACCACTTCGGCCTTTTTCCAAACAGAAGGGATGGTTTTCTGTGCTATGCATGTGTTCAGCATCCCCACAAGCCAGGTCCTTGCGTTAGGTCCCAGGTGCTGTATCATTTCTGCCAGTATGCCATCAATCCCTGCTGCTTTTCCGGGTTTCAACTTTCCCATTGCAGTTTCACGTTCTTCTAAGTCGAAGGGTTTGGTTTGAGGGCTGGCTGATTGTGGTTGGTCTGATACCACTGTGCGATGGTATTCTATGTGAGTCGGTGGCGGTGTTGGTTACAACTGTTGGCCACCAGTTGTGACCAAGACCGCCACCGACCCACAGGAGAATACCATCGCACAGTGGTATCAGACCAACCACAATCAGCCAGCCCTCAAACCAAACCCTTCGACCTAGAAGAACTTGAAACTGCAATGGGAAAGTTGAAACCCGGAAAAGCAGCAGGGATTGATGACCTACTGGCAGAAATGTTACAGCACCTGGGACCCAACGCAAAGACCTGGCTTGTGGGGATGCTGAACACATACATAGCACAGAAAACCATCCCTTCTGTCTGGGAAAAGGCCAAAGTGGTTGCAATCCTTAAACCTGGCAAAGACCCATTATCCACAAAGAGCTACTGACCCATTTCCCTCTGCATCACCTACAAGGCTATATGAGAAGCTGCTACTCCAACGCCTCGTTGCCACTCATAGACACCAAGCTGACTAAAGACCAAGCTGGTTTCCGTCCTGGCCGCTCCTGTGCTGGACAGAGCTCAACCTCACCCAACACATTGAGGATGGGTTTGAGGGAAAACAAATAACTGGAGCAACAGATCTCTCTGCTGCCTACGACACTGTCCAACACCGCACAATGGTCAGGAAAAGCCTCCTCAACAACAGGAGCTTCTATGTCCAGTTAAATGACCAGAGGAGTAAATGGAAAGCCCAAAAGAACGGCCTACCACAAGGTAGCCTGCTCGCCCCCTCCTTTTCAATATCTACACAAACGTCCAGCCACTACCCAAAGTAGTAGTACTGGAATGAAATGATAGAGAACACCTCACACACACATAGTTTCCTTTCGTGGCTGTTTACATTCGAGGGTCGCCGGTCCTCTCGAACGGAACAGTTTAACGTCATGCCCAGGACGAAAAGATATAGAGAACACCAACATGACAAATAACAGCAGGAAGGCATTATAAATTACCTTCATGAGACTAGTAAATGACCTTGACCAGTATAAATGACCTTCATAAGACTAGTAAATGATCTTCACCAGTATAAATGACCTTGACCAGTATGCGGTCCGTGACCATGGACTATAGCCTTTTGCTTTTCACCTTTTTTTTAAATCCTCAACAATGATGAAGAATCGCGCACTATAGCGCGCCGCTCAATGACCTCTGAGACCATGGACCAATGAATGAAATACAACACATTGAGCAGGGCACTGCAGGGAGTTGAACCCCGTTCCGGTAAACCAGAAGTTCGACACCAGTGCCTTAGTTTTTGTGTTGTTGTTCATTTAAAGGTCCAGGTGTGCATACGCATGTGCGCCTGTGCGTGTGTAGGTGCATGTGTGCGCACGCTTCAATGACCACTGTTGGACCCAATGGCGATCAAGGACCTCAGGGAGCCACCCATAATTCACAACGGTCACAGCGAACTCTGTTGCATCACAACTGGTGGCCAACAGTCGTAACCAACACCGCCGCCGACCCACAGGAGAATACCATCGCACAGTGGTATCAGACCAACCACAATCAGCCAGCCCTCAAACCAAACCCTTCGACCTAGAAGAACTCGAAACTGCAATGGGAAAGTTGAAACCCGGAAAAGCAGCAGGGATTGATGACATACTGGCAGAAATTATACAGCACCTGGAACCTAACGCAAAGACCTGGCTCGTGGGGATGCTGAATACATGCATGGCACAGAAAACCATCCCTTCTGTCTGGAGAAAGGCCAAAGTGGTTGCAATCCCCAAACCTGGCAAAGACCCATCATCCTCAAATAGCTACCGACCCATTTCCCTCCTCTGCATCACCTACAAGAGAGGCTGCTACTCCTGTTTACATTCGAGGGTCGCCGGTCCTCTCGAACGGAACAGTTTAACGTCATGCCCAGGACGAAAAGATATAGAGAACACCAACATGACAAATAACAGCAGGAAGGCATGAGCCACAATCCACCGTCTTGGCAAAGACCACACCACCCATAATTCACAACGGTCACAGCAAACTCTGTTGCATCACAACTGGTGTAGGTATTGGATGGAGCCCGCACATCACAGGTATAAAAAAAACGTTCTGTATTGAAATACTGACAACGTTTCGATCTATTTGATCTTCATCAGGTCATGTGTACACAAAACATACACTTTTATACTAAGGGAGTGCCCCCATCAACCAATCAAAACACCACATTTTGGTGCCCCTCCCATCACTGCAGGTGTGACACGTCAACCCTGAGTGAGTAGGTGGGGACCCAGACATATTGATGTAAATATAGTCTGTTCAGAAAAGTTAGTGCCTCTCATAGAGCTTGTAGGTGATGCAGGAGGGAAATGGGTCGGTAGCTCTTCGGGGATAATGGGTCTTTGCCAGGTTTAGGGATTGCAACCACTTCGGCCTTTTTCCAAACAGAAGGGATGGTTTTCTGTGCTATGCATGTGTTCAGCATCCCCACAAGCCAGGTCCTTGCGTTAGGTCCCAGGTGCTGTATCATTTCTGCCAGTATGCCATCAATCCCTGCAAGCTTTTCCGGGTTTCAACTTTCCCATTGCAGTTTCACGTTATTCTAAGTCGAAGGGTTTGGTTTGAGGGCTGGCTGATTGTGGTTGGTCTGATACCACTGTGCGATGGTATTCTATGTGGGTCGGTGGCGGTGTTGGTTACAACTGTTGGCCACCAGTTGTGACCAAGACCGCCACCGACCCACAGGAGAATACCATCGCACAGTGGTATCAGACCAACCACAATCAGCCAGCCCTCAAACCAAACCCTTCGACCTAGAAGAACTTGAAACTGCAATGGGAAAGTTGAAACCCGGAAAAGCAGCAGGGATTGATGACCTACTGGCAGAAATGTTACAGCACCTGGGACCCAACGCAAAGACCTGGCTTGTGGGGATGCTGAACACATGCATAGCACAGAAAACCATCCCTTCTGTCTGGGAAAAGGCCAAAGTGGTTGCAATCCCTAAACCTGGCAAAGACCCATTATCCACAAAGAGCTACCGACCCATTTCCCTCTGCATCACCTACAAGGCTATATGAGAAGCTGCTACTCCAACGCCTTGTTGCCACTCATAGATACCAAGCTGACTAAAGACCAAGCTGGTTTCCGTCCCAGCCGCTCCTGTGCTGGACAGAGCTCAACCTCACCCAACACATTGAGGATGGGTTTGAGGGGAAACAAATAACTGGAGCAGCATTCAGAGATCTCTCTGCTGCCTACGACACTGTCCAACACCGCACAATGGTCAGGAAAAGCCTGCTCAACAACAGGCGCTTCTATGTTCAGTTAAATGACCAGAGGAGTAAATGGAAAGCCGAAAAGAACGGCCTCCCACAAGGTAGCGCGCTCGCCCCCCTCCTTTTCAATATCTAAACAAACGACCAGCCACTACCCAATGCCTAATGCCAGCGTTTCATCTACGCCGACGACCTCTGCATTACGACCCAACAAGCAGACTTCCAGAAGATTGAGTCTGTCCTTGAAAGTGCCCTCCAAGAAATGTCAAGCTACTACAATACAACCACCTGAAACCCAACCCATAGAGAACACCTCACACACACATAATTTCCTTTCGTGGCTGTTTACATTCGAGGGTCGCTGGTACTCTCGAACGGAACAGTTTAACGTCATGCCCAGGACGAAAAGATATAGAGAACACCAACATGACAAATAACAGCAGGAAGGCATGGGCCACAATCCACCGTCTTGGCAAAAACCACACCACCCATAATTCACAACGGTCACAGCAAACTCTGTTGCATCACAAGTTCACAACTGGTGTAGGTATTGGATGGAGCCCGCACACCACAGGTATAAGAAAGACGTTCTTTATTGAAATACTGACAACGTTTCGATCTATTTGATCTTCATCAGGTCATGTGTACACAAAACATACACTTTTATACTAAGGGAGTGCCCCCATTAAACAATCAAAATACCACATTTTGGTGCCCCTCCCATCACTGCAGGTGTGACACGTCAACCCTGAGTGAGTAGGTGGGGACTCAGACATATTGATGTAAATATAGTCTGTTCAGAAATTGTAGTGCCTCTCATAGAGCTTGTAGGTGATGCAGGAGGGAAATGGGTCGGTAGCTCTTCGGGGATAATGGGTCTTTGCCAGGTTTAGGGATTGCAACCACTTCGGCCTTTTTCCAAACAGAAGGGATGGTTTTCTGTGCTATGCATGTGTTCAGCATCCCCACAAGCCAGGTCCTTGCGTTAGGTCCCAGGTGCTGTATCATTTCTGCCAGTATGCCATCAATCCCTGCTGCTTTTCCGGGTTTCAACTTTCCCATTGCAGTTTCACGTTCTTCTAAGTCGAAGGGTTTGGTTTGAGGGCTGGCTGATTGTGGTTGGTCTGATACCACTGTGCGATGGTATTCTATGTGAGTCGGTGGCGGTGTTGGTTACAACTGTTGGCCACCAGTTGTGACCAAGACCGCCACCGACCCACAGGAGAATACCATCGCACAGTGGTATCAGACCAACCACAATCAGCCAGCCCTCAAACCAAACCCTTCGACCTAGAAGAACTTGAAACTGCAATGGGAAAGTTGAAACCCGGAAAAGCAGCAGGGATTGATGACCTACTGGCAGAAATGTTACAGCACCTGGGACCCAACGCAAAGACCTGGCTTGTGGGGATGCTGAACACATACATAGCACAGAAAACCATCCCTTCTGTCTGGGAAAAGGCCAAAGTGGTTGCAATCCTTAAACCTGGCAAAGACCCATTATCCACAAAGAGCTACTGACCCATTTCCCTCTGCATCACCTACAAGGCTATATGAGAAGCTGCTACTCCAACGCCTCGTTGCCACTCATAGACACCAAGCTGACTAAAGACCAAGCTGGTTTCCGTCCTGGCCGCTCCTGTGCTGGACAGAGCTCAACCTCACCCAACACATTGAGGATGGGTTTGAGGGAAAACAAATAACTGGAGCAACAGATCTCTCTGCTGCCTACGACACTGTCCAACACCGCACAATGGTCAGGAAAAGCCTCCTCAACAACAGGAGCTTCTATGTCCAGTTAAATGACCAGAGGAGTAAATGGAAAGCCCAAAAGAACGGCCTACCACAAGGTAGCCTGCTCGCCCCCTCCTTTTCAATATCTACACAAACGTCCAGCCACTACCCAAAGTAGTAGTACTGGAATGAAATGATAGAGAACACCTCACACACACATAGTTTCCTTTCGTGGCTGTTTACATTCGAGGGTCGCCGGTCCTCTCGAACGGAACAGTTTAACGTCATGCCCAGGACGAAAAGATATAGAGAACACCAACATGACAAATAACAGCAGGAAGGCATTATAAATTACCTTCATGAGACTAGTAAATGACCTTGACCAGTATAAATGACCTTCATAAGACTAGTAAATGATCTTCACCAGTATAAATGACCTTGACCAGTATGCGGTCCGTGACCATGGACTATAGCCTTTTGCTTTTCACCTTTTTTTTAAATCCTCAACAATGATGAAGAATCGCGCACTATAGCGCGCCGCTCAATGACCTCTGAGACCATGGACCAATGAATGAAATACAACACATTGAGCAGGGCACTGCAGGGAGTTGAACCCCGTTCCGGTAAACCAGAAGTTCGACACCAGTGCCTTAGTTTTTGTGTTGTTGTTCATTTAAAGGTCCAGGTGTGCATACGCATGTGCGCCTGTGCGTGTGTAGGTGCATGTGTGCGCACGCTTCAATGACCACTGTTGGACCCAATGGCGATCAAGGACCTCAGGGAGCCACCCATAATTCACAACGGTCACAGCGAACTCTGTTGCATCACAACTGGTGGCCAACAGTCGTAACCAACACCGCCGCCGACCCACAGGAGAATACCATCGCACAGTGGTATCAGACCAACCACAATCAGCCAGCCCTCAAACCAAACCCTTCGACCTAGAAGAACTCGAAACTGCAATGGGAAAGTTGAAACCCGGAAAAGCAGCAGGGATTGATGACATACTGGCAGAAATTATACAGCACCTGGAACCTAACGCAAAGACCTGGCTCGTGGGGATGCTGAATACATGCATGGCACAGAAAACCATCCCTTCTGTCTGGAGAAAGGCCAAAGTGGTTGCAATCCCCAAACCTGGCAAAGACCCATCATCCTCAAATAGCTACCGACCCATTTCCCTCCTCTGCATCACCTACAAGAGAGGCTGCTACTCCTGTTTACATTCGAGGGTCGCCGGTCCTCTCGAACGGAACAGTTTAACGTCATGCCCAGGACGAAAAGATATAGAGAACACCAACATGACAAATAACAGCAGGAAGGCATGAGCCACAATCCACCGTCTTGGCAAAGACCACACCACCCATAATTCACAACGGTCACAGCAAACTCTGTTGCATCACAACTGGTGTAGGTATTGGATGGAGCCCGCACATCACAGGTATAAAAAAAACGTTCTGTATTGAAATACTGACAACGTTTCGATCTATTTGATCTTCATCAGGTCATGTGTACACAAAACATACACTTTTATACTAAGGGAGTGCCCCCATCAACCAATCAAAACACCACATTTTGGTGCCCCTCCCATCACTGCAGGTGTGACACGTCAACCCTGAGTGAGTAGGTGGGGACCCAGACATATTGATGTAAATATAGTCTGTTCAGAAAAGTTAGTGCCTCTCATAGAGCTTGTAGGTGATGCAGGAGGGAAATGGGTCGGTAGCTCTTCGGGGATAATGGGTCTTTGCCAGGTTTAGGGATTGCAACCACTTCGGCCTTTTTCCAAACAGAAGGGATGGTTTTCTGTGCTATGCATGTGTTCAGCATCCCCACAAGCCAGGTCCTTGCGTTAGGTCCCAGGTGCTGTATCATTTCTGCCAGTATGCCATCAATCCCTGCAAGCTTTTCCGGGTTTCAACTTTCCCATTGCAGTTTCACGTTATTCTAAGTCGAAGGGTTTGGTTTGAGGGCTGGCTGATTGTGGTTGGTCTGATACCACTGTGCGATGGTATTCTATGTAGGTCGGTGGCGGTGTTGGTTACAACTGTTGGCCACCAGTTGTGACCAAGACCGCCACCGACCCACAGGAGAATACCATCGCACAGTGGTATCAGACCAACCACAATCAGCCAGCCCTCAAACCAAACCCTTCGACCTAGAAGAACTTGAAACTGCAATGGGAAAGTTGAAACCCGGAAAAGCAGCAGGGATTGATGACCTACTGGCAGAAATGTTACAGCACCTGGGACCCAACGCAAAGACCTGGCTTGTGGGGATGCTGAACACATGCATAGCACAGAAAACCATCCCTTCTGTCTGGGGAAAAGGCCAAAGTGGTTGCAATCCTTAAACCTGGCAAAGACCCATTATCCACAAAGAGCTACCGACCCATTTCCCTCTGCATCACCTACAAGGCTATATGAGAAGCTGCTACTCCAACGCCTCGTTGCCACTCATAGATACCAAGCTGACTAAAGACCAAGCTGGTTTCCGTCCCAGCCGCTCCTGTGCTGGACAGAGCTCAACCTCACCCAACACATTGAGGATGGGTTTGAGGGGAAACAAATAACTGGAGCAGCATTCAGAGATCTCTCTGCTGCCTACGACACTGTCCAACACCGCACAATGGTCAGGAAAAGCCTCCTCAACAACAGGCGCTTCTATGTCCAGTTAAATGACCAGAGGAGTAAATGGAAAGCCCAAAAGAACGGCCTCCCACAAGGTAGCGTGCTCGCCCCCCTCCTTTTCAATATCTACACAAACGACCAGCCACTACCCAATGCCTAATGCCAGCATTTCATCTACGCCGACAACCTCTGCATTACGACCCAACAAGCAGACTTCCAGAAGATTGAGTCTGTCCTTGAAAGTGCCCTCCAAGAAATGTCAAGCTACTACAATACAACCACCTGAAACCCAACCCATAGAGAACACCTCACACACACATAATTTCCTTTCGTGGCTGTTTACATTCGAGGGTCGCTGGTACTCTCGAACGGAACAGTTTAACGTCATGCCCAGGACGAAAAGATATAGAGAACACCAACATGACAAATAACAGCAGGAAGGCATGAGCCACAATCCACCGTCTTGGCAAAGACCACACCACCCATAATTCACAACGGTCACAGCAAACTCTGTTGCATCACAACTGGTGTAGGTATTGGATGGAGCCCGCACATCACAGGTATAAAAAAAACGTTCTATATTGAAATACTGACAACGTTTCGATCTATTTGATCTTCATCAGGTCATGTGTACACAAAACATACACTTTTATACTAAGGGAGTGCCCCCATCAACCAATCAAAACACCACATTTTGGTGCCCCTCCCATCACTGCAGGTGTGACACGTCAACCCTGAGTGAGTAGGTGGGGACCCAGACATATTGATGTAAATATAGTCTGTTCAGAAATGTTAGTGCCTCTCATAGAGCTTGTAGGTGATGCAGGAGGGAAATGGGTCGGTAGCTCTTCGGGGATAATGGGTCTTTGCCAGGTTTAGGGATTGCAACCACTTCGGCCTTTTTCCAAACAGAAGGGATGGTTTTCTGTGCTATGCATGTGTTCAGCATCCCCACAAGCCAGGTCCTTGCGTTAGGTCCCAGGTGCTGTATCATTTCTGCCAGTATGCCATCAATCCCTGCTGCTTTTCCGGGTTTCAACTTTCCCATTGCAGTTTCACGTTCTTCTAAGTCGAAGGGTTTGGTTTGAGGGCTGGCTGATTGTGGTTGGTCTGATACCACTGTGCGATGGTATTCTATGTGAGTCGGTGGCGGTGTTGGTTACAACTGTTGGCCACCAGTTGTGACCAAGACCGCCACCGACCCACAGGAGAATACCATCGCACAGTGGTATCAGACCAACCACAATCAGCCAGCCCTCAAACCAAACCCTTCGACCTAGAAGAACTTGAAACTGCAATGGGAAAGTTGAAACCCGGACAAGCAGCAGGGATTGATGACCTACTGGCAGAAATGTTACAGCACCTGGGACCCAACGCAAAGACCTGGCTTGTGGGGATGCTGAACACATGCATAGCACAGAAAACCATCCCTTCTGTCTGGGAAAAGGCCAAAGTGGTTGCAATCCTTAACCTGGCAAAGACCCATTATCCACAAAGAGCTACCGACCCATTTCCCTCTGCATCACCTACAAGGCTATATGAGAAGCTGCTACTCCAACGCCTCGTTGCCACTCATAGACACCAAGCTGACTAAAGACCAAGCTGGTTTCCGTCCTGGCCGCTCCTGTGCTGGACAGAGCTCAACCTCACCCAACACATTGAGGATGGGTTTGAGGGAAAACAAATAACTGGAGCAGCATTCAGAGATCTCTCTGCTGCCTACGACACTGTCCAACACCGCACAATGGTCAGGAAAAGCCTCCTCAACAACAGGCGCTTCTATGTCCAGTTAAATGACCAGAGGAGTAAATGGAAAGCCCAAAAGAACGGCCTACCACAAGGTAGCCTGCTCGCCCCCTCCTTTTCAATATCTACACAAACGTCCAGCCACTACCCAAAGTAGTAGTACTGGAATGAAATGATAGAGAACACCTCACACACACATAGTTTCCTTTCGTGGCTGTTTACATTCGAGGGTCGCGGTCCTCTCGAACGGAACAGTTTAACGTCATGCCCAGGACGAAAAGATATAGAGAACACCAACATGACAAATAACAGCAGGAAGGCATGGGCCACAATCCACCGTCTTGGGGGAAAAAAATAGCTGATCAATAAGCCCCAAACGCGTTGCACTGCGACGCGTTTTGAGCTTGTACATCGGCTATTTTTGCTACAACAGTAATATGCAACGTGGCCCTCTGGAGTGAGAGTGGAAATATAGTGGAAATATAGTCTCTATCGTCAAAGTTGCCCACCCCCATTCTAAACACTACAACATGCAGAGGAGAAGTCATAACAGAACCATCTAAACACTACAACATGCAGAGGAGAAGTCATAACAGAACCATCTAAACACTACAACATGCAGAGGAGAAGTCATAACAGAACCATCTAAACACTACAGCATGCAGAGGAGAAGTCATAACAGAACCATCTAAACACTACAACATGCAGAGGAGAAGTCATAACAGAACCATCTAAATACTACAACATGCAGAGAAGTCATAACAGAACCATCTAAATACTACAGCATGCAGAGGAGAAGTCATAACAGAACCATCTAAACACTACAACATGCAGAGGAGAAGTCATAACAGAACCATCTAAACACTACAACATGCAGAGGAGAAGTCATAACAGAACCATCTAAACACTACAACATGCAGAGGAGAAGTCATAACAGAACCATCTAAACACTACAGCATGCAGAGGAGAAGTCATAACAGAACCATCTAAACACTACAGCATGCAGAGGAGAAGTCATAACAGAACCATCTAAACACTACAACATGCAGAGGAGAAGTCATAGCAGAACCATCTAAACACTACAGCATGCAGAGGAGAAGTCATAACAGAACCATCTAAACACTACAGCATGCAGAGGAGTAGCCCCTCTCGGGACCCTACATAAAGCTTTTCTGAAATTTTTATGAGTTTTATGTTGGGTCCCTGGTCAGACCTATATTTTCGTATGGAAATTCCAGTACACGGAAGTAGAAATTATCTCTAAAATAGGATCTGCGCCAAGTGACGGCATTATTTTCCTTGAGTTATTCTGAATTCGGTAACTTTAAGTAGCTATACATCCCGCTGCGAATATCTCCTGTGGCGCGGAAGCCGTTAAGTATTTTTAATCTTTGTTTGACCTTTATTTCTTCTTGTTTGTTTACCGTTTATTGTACCGCCTCCCGGTGTGCGGTTGGCTTGTGAGGCTACGTCCCTGCCTCTGATCTGCTGTGTCATAGCTATAGCGCCACTAGCTAGCCAGATAGGCGGTACAATGAGGTGTCAATAAACAAGGAAGGAAGAGAAGAATCCAAGCTTCCAAATCGGGCAAACATATATTAAAAATACTTAACGGCTTCCGCGCCACAGGAGATATTCGCAGAGGCATGTATGGGTACTTATACTTTACATATTCAGAAAGCCTCACACTGAAAAATATCGTCAAAGAGCGCGGCGAGCCGCTAAACATGTTGTTTATGTTTTAAAATGGGTGCGTCCCAGGTGGCATGGTAGTAGTGCTACAGGACCCAATGCTATCTGTGTCAACAAAATGTCAGAAACTTCAGTAGCATTTGGGTTCTGCTTGGAGGGCTAGCAGAGGAGAAGTCATAACAGAACCATCTAAATACTACAACATGCAGAGAAGTCATAACAGAACCATCTAAATACTACAGCATGCAGAGGAGAAGTCATAACAGAACCATCTAAACACTACAGCATGCAGAGGGGAAGTCATAACAGAACCATCTAAATACTACAGCATGCAGAGGAGAAGTCATAACAGAACCATCTAAATACTACAGCATGCAGAGGAGAAGTCATAACAGAACCATCTAAACACTACAACATGCAGAGGGGAAGTCATAACAGAACCATCTAAATACTACGACATGCAGTCATAACAGAACCATCTAAACACTACAGCATGCAGAGGAGAAGTCATAACAGAACCATCTAAACACTACAACATGCAGAGGGGAAGTCATAACAGAACCATCTAAATACTACAACATTCAGTCATAACAGAACCATCTAAACACTACAGCATGCAGTCATAACAGAACCATCTAAACACTACTCTGTTCACCTCTAGTCGATTATTTATTCAGCCACGGACCACCATTGTGAGCATAGAGTATATTATGAATAGAGAAGGCACCCAGAGGAAACCCTGAGGCGAAATGGACATAGTGGCCGAATGAAGGTATTGCAGCCTGGCCCCAAACACATGAACGCGCTGGTCCGTTGACTATCATTGTGCACGTTCACGACGGCAACACGCTAGCTAGCTAACGAACTAGCGTGCATCCCAGAATGCTCTGTTCCTACTGTGTTGTGTTCATATATGTTACTACTACTACTTTATAAAACCATGATCCAGTAGCCGAATGGTTAAGCCGATGGTATGTGAACATCCGGGCCCGGGTTCACTTCCCAGTCGATGACCGAGTTTATTTTCTTCTTAACAAACACAACACTGTTTGTTTGCATCAAGTCGAGGTCCTTTATTCATTCCGTATCTGAGCCACGGGACCACCATTTTTAGGCTCAAATACTGAATGAATAATGGACCTCGACGAGAAAAGCTAAAACAATTGTGCTAGTTTGGTAAGAATGAAGCTAACTCTCAGTCCTCGATGGGGACTCGAACCCGGGCCCTGTTGTCTACTAGGCGCCGAGAGTAACCATTAGGCTACTGGAACACGGCTTTACAGAGTGGCACGAACATAATATATAAACATCACAACAAGTTAACAAAGTGATCACAGATGTTTGAACAACAACAACGTTAAGTATTAAATAACATTGAACGTACCTGCTGCGGCGGACACGACGACGACCGACCTGGTGACGTGGCAAAACAACACTGAGCAAAACCCCCTCCACGCGTCTCTTCCGTATTTGAGGGGGGGCGGCACTTCCTTCCGGGTATGACGTGAGGCCACGCCCGCGAGGACGTGGAGCTTTCTTGATTTGAGGGGGGGCGGCACTTCCTTCCGGGTATGACGTGAGGCCACGCCCGCGAGGACGTGGAGCTTTCTTGATTTGAGGGGGGGCGGCACTTCCTTCCGGGTATGACGTGAGGCCACGCCCGCGAGGACGTGGAGCTTTCTTGAGTAAGACCCGGAAGCGGGTTACGTCACGGCTTATAAATAGTCAATACAGACATGAGTCCCCTTCCTGGCAGCGTCCTCAGTGGTCTAGCCGTTTAGACACCCGACTTTGAATTAAACTTTATATAACTTCACGGGTTCAAACCCATCTGATGTTTTTCCTCAATCATTGATTCACAATACCAGAATGCACGTTTAATCATAATAGATAAAGCAGACAGCCCTGTGATTAAACCTTCAGCATTACACTGCAACCCCACTGTGGCTATACCTTTTTATTCACAATGCAAAGTTATTGTACTCCTAATAATATATCATGGTGTAGTCTAGCTCTGGTTTGATTGATTGATTGAAATATTTATTAACAGTTTGTAGAATTACAGTACATTTCAAGCACAAACTCAATACAAAGACTTAACTGTGAGTGGACGACCCAATTAAGCATTACACTTGTTTACAACAGGGTCCACATTGTTCAATTCATCAAAACATTTAGAGACATACAAATAGACACTTCTATGTAGCTAAAGAACAATATTATACCATAATATATCATGGTGTAGCACAGCACAGTAGATTCATATTTCAATCGATCTGGGATGTTAAAATTGTGCAAAACTCTGTTCAATGAATGGCCTCTTCTGCTACATAAAAAATTACTAAACATTAAACGTTACTTATACCTGTTATTGAGACTCCTATAGAGCATGTTGACATGGATAGCTTGGTTAGTAGTATCTCTGTTAGTTAATGCAGTTTGATTGATTAAATTAATAGCCTATTTTATTAGACAAAAATGTAGAACAGTAGTGTCATAGAGTGGAAAATGCCATTTGGTTTAATGTCACAGAATGCAGTGCCACGTAGAGCAGCATGATAAATGGTTAACTTTATAGTGTGTTCAAAAATGGCAGATCTGCAAGTTCAGTGTCTTGAATGAGATGTGCTGTGAGTTTGCATATCTGCTATTGTCCAGCATAGGACCGTTGCACAGTGAAGTATAAACAAGGCTTTAGGATTTATAAGTCGTTTTTAGAATATAATAGAATATTCACTCCAGTGAATAGCATTTATCCATTTAGATAACTTTTTGATGTTATTTAATTACTTATTTTTACACAGAAACATAATGTGTGTCTTTACAATAACTGTAATGTAATAATAATACTAATAATGTAATGTAATAATTATTAATTAAATAACCTTATTTTATTCTGAAGGCAACCGGATGTCTTAAATTAGCTAGCTCTCAGACAGGAAGTTCTAAATTAGCTCAAAAGACGGAGCCAAACATTCCTACCTATGGGTTGTCAACAAGGGGCCCGCGACCCCTAGGGGGGCCTCAGAGTTACTGCAGGGTGGCTGCCAAATTATTAATAGTATTAGTGATATAAGTGGAAACCTCTTGTTTATATCTGAGTGAAGATACACATGGACATGAATTCAACTTTTTATTAGCTACAATAATTTGTAAAACAAAACAAATAAAAACATTTAAATTTGTACATAACACAACTGTGGCTGCTGTGAAATATAGCATTACTTGGAGAAACCCATA
This sequence comes from Protomyctophum parallelum, assembly GCF_964188405.1. Lineage (NCBI taxonomy): Eukaryota > Metazoa > Chordata > Actinopteri > Myctophiformes > Myctophidae > Protomyctophum > Protomyctophum parallelum. The sequence continues at coordinate 33,788,417 of NC_139719.1, forward strand.
TGCACTTGAAAGAAAAACCTGTGGAATACTTCCACAGTATTCCACACACAAATACTTCTCACAACGGTCCACACAGATGAACCAACCTGTGCATTCACAAGCCAGAGCTCATAGACACTTGCCAGAGCTCAGCTCACTATATATGTGTACAATATCAGAGTTATTGGGGTCCATGTCCTAACAACATACGAAACTTGTGGTCCTGCAAATTAAAAAGTTTGAGAACCACGGTAATATTCAACAGTTTTATACAATAGGCCTATACCATATGTATTATAGTGTGAGTCCTAGCTCTGGTCCATAGCGTTAGGAGTTCTCCCAGTCCCTTCTAATGCTATGGACCAGAGTTCCTGCTTTGTCCCAAACCCTAACTAAAGGGCCCTTGGCCTGAAAAACATTGAAGCAGATTTAATACACAGATATGAAATTTGAACAAATCAAGAACACAATTTTATTGAATAAATACAGATAAATAATGAAATGTAGGGAAGCTATCTAAATATTGCATATTAAATACAGATAAATAATTAATACTGTATAATCATTAGAACAAATATATATTCATAAAGGATCAGGGACAATAAATAAATAATAGAATGCAAAGAAATTCCCAACTCTTAAATTCACATGCAAATATGCCAGTCGAGGATCTTAACAATAGAACACAGTTAAATGTAAATGTATCCCTGTTGCAGCAGGTGAGGATTCTTGGGTCTGCGTGTGTCTGAATGTTTCCTGACTACTGTAGCAGAGCAGACATATGTAGTTTCACTTCACCAGGGTCAGCCATTGAGCAGGACAGAACTGTCGTTGCGACTCCTGTCCTCATCTTGCTAGAGGGGAGGATCTAGAAAAGATTTAAATTATATTTGTTTAAGTTACTATTTTTTTCACACAAAGATAATTACGGATAATTATGGAATATGTATTCTATACCGCAGACACTGAAGAACAGAATGAAAGCAAGATTACCCACCTTCACATATATTTTGCATCTCTCCAAAAGAAACGTCCATTTCAGCGCAGTCTGATCCTTATCAGTCAAACGTGCAAACTCCTCAGGCTGAAACAGAAAAAACGGTTGCAAACCAAAACGCCATAGTGTGTATATGGACAGACAGACAGACAGACAGACAGACAGACAGACAGACAGACAGACAGACAGACAGACAGACAGACAGACAGACAGACAGACAGACAGAGGGTGTAGGCAGACTGTCGCGCGTGGTCGCGTAGCTCTCCTCCGCGTCAGTCGGGCACGGAGGTGGAGCTTCTTTTCCATCCACCAGCTGTCTAAAAACTGTGTGCAGCTGAAAACGTGCGCGACCACGCGCGACAGTGTGCAAACAGACAGACAGACAGACAGACAGACGTTTACTGACTGTGCAGCCAAGTGTCTTGTCAGCAACAGGGCTTTTGAGGGCGCAGGTGTGGAGGGTTCCAGTGTGGTCTGTAATGTCCACCAGCATGTCAAAGCCTGTGGTGACAGACAGGGGCTGTTCCCTTCCAGGACACATGGAGTTACTGCAGCTCTGCAGCTCCTCATTCACCAGGTATTTACACCTGGAGCTGGAAGAAAAGTCAATTTGTTCAAATTAATGAAATAACAGATTTAACAGGGGCCAGTTTCGAATTGCAGCCATCCATAGGTGCCCTTTGAGAGTGGTTTTGAAGGAGTCAAGGAATTCGCATGTCTTAATGACTGTAGGTAGGGCGTTCCACATTTTGGTGGCATAGGAGCGAAAATTATTTAGTCCCTTGTTTGTACCGAATCTGGGTTGCACATGGTTTGTTAAACTCCCTCTGGTGTTGTTAGTGTAGACTTCATTAACATTAAGGAAGTATTTAGACAGGTACATGGATATCTTGGTGGTGTATCGAAAATTGTGGACCAAACCCATTGCAAGATGCTGTACTCTGTCGTGCTGTACTCTGTCGTCAACCAACTGTATTGAATAATGTTGTTGTTTTTACTGACGGATAATTCGTTTTTTATTTTTACGTGTAACATGCATTTAATTGAGTGTTTAAGAACAGGTTTTGGTATACCTTGGCAGGAAGAAGAACTGCATTTGTCTTGAGTGTATGGAAAAAACAAATGATCACTTTTTTAGCGCGAAAATGCTATTTATATTCAATTAAACATACTGTTTCAGTCAAACAATTATTGTCATTGTTTTAATAATAATGATAATAATAACACTTGTTTGTGGTTTAGCACTTTGTTTGGAAAGTTGGTGATATGTTTTTAAAGCCTCCAGCCTTTCACTTGTGGATAATCTTACCACCTCGTCCTTATGACTTTGGAGACATCAGAGTCCAGGTTCATCTTGGAGATGAAGCTATATGTGATGCCGAAGGAAGCATCAGAGTTCTCCTGGGCTCTCAGCTTCAGCTGACTCACAGTGTACACGTCAGTAATAGAATCCACTAGAGAGAAAATAGAGAAGGAAACCAATATCTGATACCTTTGTGAGTTAGTTGTAGTCATGGGTTTGTCACATGGACATTCAATTGCACATACAGTACACAGTCACCGTTCTAAGTTCAAATCGTATTTGGCATGTGGTTAGAAACTATCCCTGAGCCTGCTAAATCGCGACCTGATGCTCTGGTACTGTTTGCCAGAAGGTATCAGAGTGAAGACAATGATCTGTCCAGCTAACCGTCCGGGGTGTAGAGGTCTTGAATGGCTGGCTGAGTTCTGGTGATGTGACAGTGGTCACTGTTATGACCAGTGACCACCCCTGGTCTTAAGGTTGTCAGTCTAATTTAATTTTGTATTTATTATAACCTCATCATCATCATTTGTCGACCGCAGTCTAGATCATGGATTTCACAATGCCACGCCAGACTTTTTTCATTGCCATCCCCAGTCCCTGCTTACTGATGTCCCTAGCGATGACATCAGGGAACGACAGTTTTCTACTTCTGGTCTGCTTTGAGGCAGGATTCCAGAGAAGAAGGGAAGATATAACCTCAACCTTGCTGGCAAACTGTGTTCTTCTGGATCGGACTAGTGAAGAAACACGGGGAAGGTTTGCTGTATATGCGAAAATACTAACACATCACACCCATACTCCACTCCCTTCACTGGCTTCCCGTCTCCTCCAAGATTGAATACAAGGTCACCCATCAATGCATCCACAGCAACGCCCCCCCCTACTTAAAGGAACTCCTTGAACCCCCAGCCTCCACCCGCTCCCTCCGCTCCGGTACATCAAAGTCAAACACACTCAAATGCACAAGAACAAAACTCCGCACCATGGGGGACCGGGCCTTCTGCTCAGCTGCCCCTCGGCTTTGGAACGCCCTCCCCGACCACCTGAGAGCACCACAGTCTGTGGACGTTTTTAAAAAGGGACTAAAGACCTTCCTCTTTAGTAAGGCATTTGCCCAGTCGAACTTTTAAGCTGCCCTGTGTGCTGTTTTAACTGTTTTATTCTTATTCTTTTTTTCCTTTAAATTTTTTCTGCCTGTAGCACTTTGAGATTTGTTTCAAATGTAAAGTGCGTTATAAATAAAATGTATTATTATTATTAGATTAGTCGATGGGTGGCTCTTCCAAGACAGATTTTGCGCTCTCATTAGAAGGCGGGTGTAAGTGCCATCCAACCGTTTCTCTAATTTCTTTGAAAGTGTCCATGTCTCAGAGCCATAGAGTTCAGGTCTGTCGGCTCAACGGTTGTCCTAAATATTTTTACTTTGAAAAATCTTACTAAGCTGGGATGACCAGATCTTATGCACGTCAACCTACAAGGCACATCTTCTGGCTTGTCATCTTCATCCAAAGCCCCAGACTTTGACGCCTCTTTAGCGTAGTTAAACAGCAGGCTGGCCTCTTTGGTGTCTGAAACCAAGTTAGGAAATGGTTAGTCTCTCGAGACAGACTGTTGACTCCGTCAAATTCAAAGGAGAAATATGTTTTTCCTTTATTTTTTGACGATGGGTTCTAAGATTTGGAAATGGTTAACAGCGATAAAGACTTTGCTGGCTATTTTGTAAACACTATAGGCTACTTTTTTATTTAGTTCTCAACACTCATCTCTGGCACACACGCCAAGTTTGAGGTCAATTGGTCAGGCGGTGCCCAAGTCATGGCCAGGACAGACATAGGCACAGACAGACTTAATTCCTTCAAGTTTCAACTCATTCTACAATATATTCAGGATTTGGAACACATACATGCCCTATTTCCAATCTCTGTATGGGCCTTTGGAATAGAAAGCATAAAAATGTAGTGGGAACATAATGCAAAGTTTCCAGTACTTTTCCATGGTATAAACACATAGATAAAAGCAGACCAAGCTCTGTTATTACCGTATATTATATTATAGGTAAATCAACCACCCTTGTTTCTTCCCTCTAACATCCCTCCAATCAAGTTTCTACTTGGATGGACATACACTACACTACAGTATAATCTAGTTTCATAGCAGATTAGATAACTACAGTACATTGTATATATTGTAGATCTGTATTGGTCTCTTACCAGGATTGACGGTGATGATGGTTTTGCAGCCAATGGTTGCTGCCATGCAGCTGCGAAAGCTGTCAAACCCAATCTTGGCATCTGCTATGAACAGAACTTTTGAGTAAAGACAAAGAGGAAAGGGAGCATGAATGTGAGTTATCTTAAACATAAACACACAAAAAAAATCTATCTCAAATTTCTATTTCCATGTTTGTCTTTTTGAAAGGAGATTGCCATCTTAATAAGACATGACAGAAATAAATGAATCCAGGTTAACACAAAACCACTCTGTTAACCTACCCGTCTCCCTTGGTATCAGGGTTTGTACGAGCTGAATGGCTTCTCTGTCCCAGCTGTGTGTGATACAAAGGTCAAGGAGTCACTCCGGGGGGAAAGAACATGGTGAAAATCAAACACATGTGGAGAACAGGGATTCAGGCAGCTGAACTTTAAGCTTAGTATCACCAAAATAGACCTGACGTAACAGTAACAGAGGAAAGGGGGTCTCTGTACAGCTTGATGTCTCCAAACCAAGCCCGTAAATAATGGTAATGTTACGTGTAATAAGTAGTCTCACACACCTAAGTAAAAGGAAACTCGATCCAATATGGTGATATTGAAAGATTGATGTCACTGAGATACACAGTCTAAAGTCTAGACGTGACCCAGACAGAGTCTATCTAAAGTCCAATGTCAGCAATTTCACTAGGTAAATAATGATAATATCACTGCAGATGGCAGTATGCTGACACACTTATGGGAATAGGATCTTATGGCAAGTGGAGAGACTATACTGTAGCAAACCTTTTCCAAATACTGTACCTATTAATGGATATTGTACACTCTTGTTCAACATGACATATAATATGGTTCTGACCTTTATTAATCCTGCACATACTGAGACAAATCCCCAGACTGATAAATGCCTTTTTGCATGTTAGGGGCGTATGAGCTGGAGCTGATCTCGCAGCACTGCTCAGTGGGTTCTGCTCCTATTAGTTAGGATGCGCCAAATGCAGATGACATTTCTCCACAGAAATCAATAAAGTATTACTTAACTAAATCAATTTAAACTTCCTAATAAGGAACAGTTACACATTGTTTGTCCTACTCACCAGACTAAGGAGAATGAAGGGACAGAATCATCAAAGAGCTTCACCTCCAGCCTCTGACCTTTACGTCCGTCTGAGGTGGTGAATTGTTTAGGCTCTGCAAACTGAAAGCAATGACCAGAAATATTTGTTCTTATCATCATGTCTTTCCTTCCTGTAAAGTAGCTACATTATATTATGTGCAGGATCTGGCCTCTCCCGGAAACCCTGACTTCTGTCTTTAAAAGCCATTATGTTAACTCTATCTTAATTTGATTTACTTCATTTTTTTCATTAACTTAGCCCCACACAGATGCAAACCTCTGGTCACAAACTCCTTGTATTCATGCTTTAAAGTTGATACTGAAAACTTCACACAATCTATACTTCCATTAATTCAATTCAATCAATTATGCCATTATGGTGACCTACCGATTTCAATGCGGCCAGTATATTTATCACATTTCCATTCAAGCTCTGTCCATTGGCCACTATGTCTCCTAGAGAGTAGAAGTCCCTGGGGTCCTTCACTGGCAGGTTTAGTAAAGGCAGCAGGCTGTCGACAGTGTCTATGTCAGCACACAGAGACAGCCGGGAGTGGGCCTCTGTCATCAACAACCTATAGGGGCTGAGACAGGAGAGGATATAGTAGAAGATCATGGTCACCAGTCCAGCTGGGCTTTTATTATGCTGTCATTCATTCCAGGTATTTCACAAGCTACTTAATAGCTGTCGACAAGTCGTCTAGAGTGAACACAATTCTGACCAATGCAACAACTTTCAACACTGTGGCAACTGTGTTGAAAGTTGAATTAGGGGAACAATGGCTTGATGACATTAGTGCTGAACATATCAGTATAAGCACATACACAAACAGTCATTACCTTGGTGTTGTGGGGTTGTATCTTTCCTCTTTCTCCTGATCTTTATTGGCCACCAGAGGATTTTCAATGATTACTGAAAAAGGATAGCAAGAGCTAATATTGTGCATTTAGAATGAGTAACTATAGCAAGAAATATGTTGCTTCAGAAGATAAATTAATTATATTAACAAATATGGCAACAATATATAATGCAGTGTAAAGTGCCAGTGTACATAAAAAGAAGAAAAATATTTAAAATCATCACTTTCAATAAAGAAATACTTGAATCCACACCACAGTCTCCAATAGTGAAGCTACTGGAAAGCAGGTTGATGTATGCCTCGTTACCCCAAGATGCCACATTGATGAAACCGTCTGGTGAGTCTTTGATGGTGAAGCCGAAAGTATATCTGTCATACCCAATATCTGAAAATAAATGTGTGTGAAGAAAGGAAGGAAGGAAGGAAGGAAGGAAGGAAGGAAGGAAGGAAGGAAGGAAGGAAGGAAGGAAGGAAGGAAGGAAGGAAGGAAGGAAGGAAGAATTTAATTCATAGACTTGGCATAAGAGAGAGAACCAGTATTTCAACATAAAAAATATTAAGATAGCCTCAGCCTACTAAATACAGTATGTGGGTCTTGGTGGTTGGCTAAAGAAAAGTTAGATTATATTCCTGGCAGTAGGGGGCGGTAGTGTACAAGGCATGGGTTGAAGTAGGTCTACTCAAGAATATTTCTGCTGATATTAAATATAAATTGTATCTGAATCTTAACTTTTCTTGTCAGGGAAACTCCTGATGTCGGTTTTACCAATGATGACACCAACCAACCTCTGAAAAACAAAGAAACCATACATTACGGGCAAAGAATTCCATAAATAGGTCTAAGTAGCCTATTCACCTGCACTTGCACTTGTCTTCATCCTAGTATGCCAGCCCAGAACTAACAAAAGCAAGACAAAAAAAAACATATGTAGGCCAGAGGCCTGTAACCTCCTTTAGAAGCTTTCAGAAGGCAGCTGAGGTGATTAGAAATTGAAAACATATCAGGCTACAGACTGTTTAGTGTGTGTGTGTGTGTGTGTGTGTGTGTGTGTGTGTGTGTGTGTGTGTGTGTGTGTGTGTGTGTGTGTGTGTGTGTGTGTGTGTGTGTGTGTGTGTGTGTGTGTGTGTGTGTGTGTGTGTGCGTGTGCGTGCGCGTGATTTATGTTTCAAGGTTGAAAAATATCAATAGGCTACTACTCACCAGATGTGAAGCGTTGGGATGCAATTCAGAGATGGCTACATAGTTCTGACCTGCCATTTTTGTTGTTGGCCCAATGTGTTAATCCTAAAACAGTTTTAGAAGAAAGCAATTCAATGCGCACATGTATTCTGGATTCTGGAGACAGTTTTATAGTTAGGTGGCACTGGCAAACCGTGGCATTGATGATAATATAATATTGATAACCAAATAGGCGTAGGCCTAGTGGCCTACTACTATACACCAACCTCACCTGACCTCGGCGAGTCACACAACTTCTTTCTCACTTCTCTTCTCACCCCCTGGCTGTAAGCTTTTTGTAGCAGCCTATATATGCAGTTCACTCGGATACACGGTATATTCTGTATCAACTATGTATAAACTCTTACTGTATCTAACTATTCGACATTTTATTAATGGCGATGGCGACTTTGGCGAGTCTTCTTTTTCTTCGTGGTTACCGTTCGTTCGCGCCAAACTGCTCCTCCTCCTGGCGACACAGCTGAGAATCAGTGCACGAGCATGAAGAACTAGAAAAGGGCAACCACACTAACTATACTGGCGTCGCGCGCTAAAAGTTAGCCAATCTACAATTTCATAAAATGTTGCTAATGATCACTCTGGTCTTGTGGTCTATCTATGGGTCTAGCTAGCTCATAGAAAATGTAAATAGTCAGACATTCATACTGCAAATGCAGGGATACTGAGTGAGTACTGACAGGCTAATGTACAGAGCAGACTAGTAGACAAATTAATTCCCATGAACACTGCGCTATCAATGATGCTGCCATGCACCTGTTAGCTACACACACACACACACACACACACACACACACACACACACACACACACACACACACACACACACACACACACACACACACACACACACACACACACACACACACTGGAGTAGGCCCAAACCATAACACTCTTTAAGTGCCTCCATCACAAAGGCCTAAAGCGGTGCCTTTCTGTGATAGGCCTATTCCTTGGAATGATTCCACTTGGCTGTCATACACACATAGACCTACACACAGGGGATTTGTTCTGAGACAGATACTGAGACAAAACTGACAGAAATGTGTATAGCCAGATTCTCTTGAGTGGCTTTGATTGTACCAAGCTGTTATAGTCACATGTGATACTATTTGTTATATTAATTGTTACACACCTGAAGACTCTTGACTCTGCATTTGGCCATTGAGCATTCCACTGGAGCAATTATCTTGCTCAAAGTTAGGCCTACATTGGCATTTGGAAGGGGATGTTGAAGTTGAACTACCCCAACCATAGTTTTACAGCCAGGACTCAGCCAGGTCTCTGTCTTTTATCCTCATGTTATATTGGTATTGGAAATGTTATGTCGTATCACCAACCTAACCTCTCCAGATTTTCCCAGTGAGGCCAGGGGTTTGAACCAACAGTCTTTCCACCATAAACCCACTTCTCCATCCTCTGTTCAGAGACAGTTGCTGAGACAAACGTGACAGTTTGCCAGATGCCCAGAGTTGCTTTGATAGCACTAAGCTGTTAGTTGACATGCGATATACTATGTGTTACACACCTGAGTAGGAATCAAAAGGCGAAACTGGAAACCCTCATTCAGCTTTTGTCTGTTTTGTTCTGCTCATACAGTGAATAATCCTTAAGGTTGGGTGTTTGGTTTGGATCTATTTACTATGAAATGTTTTCATGCGGTAATATGTCCGGGAAAACTATTCTACACTGGATTATTTCTGACTATGACAGACAGTGTGATCTAACCTTTCTGTTTGATTGTTTTGCTTTCTTTTGGCGTAGGATGATTTTATAAGCCCCTTAAGGTTTTCATTTGTAACGTTTGTTCTATAGTCGTTTTCATCATGGTATTCTTTTACTTTGCTTTCATCACATAATTTTTACTATGCTGTCATCACTTAGTTTTCATATTTCAATATGTGTAGTAAACCATATCAAGTTGTGCAACAGCAATAATTTAAAGGCACTGTATTCAGCAGACAGCTATGTTATATCGATAACTCAACAGACTGAGATTATTTCTCATAAGACACCTTGAGTGAAATGGTTCATCAATTAATCGATGGGGTTTGTATAATATTGCATAATGTTTAATGTAAAATAAGAGTGATTAGATTGATTGAAAATTCTACTAGTATGCAGAAGATCAATTTGTTATTGCACCAGTGGCCAGGTATTCAAATGCAACATTTCAAATTCTAATTTCATTAGGTTTTTGGGAGTACAATTTGTGACTCCATTAATCACACCCTGGTAATATAAAAGCATATAAATCATGTGATACCTCCTTCTTGGTTCAATGATTTATTCATAATGAATTCATAGCCCACATTGATAAGTAATTATTCCCAATTTAACCCAATATTTAAATGTACTCATACACCCATATGATGTATCTACACATTGTTTATTAGCAGTGTTTGGAAATTAATTAGTTTTTGTTATTGGAATAAAGTATACAGTAACAGTTAGAATCAAGCCTACCATGTGACTTTTCATGATGTGGCCTTATATTTGAAGTCAAGCTCGATGTGCACTACAGTATATGCCTATTTACAAAGTCACTTGAGGAATGAGTTGCAATTGGGTGGCCCGTCAGCTGGAGGTCGGCTCCCAGGGGTCTCTCAGCAGAGACCCCTCAACTATTAATCAAGCATGTGCGTGTGTGTGTGTGTGTGTGTGTGTGTGTGTGTGTGTGTGTGTGTGTGTGTGTGTGTGCGTGCGCGCGTGCGTGCGTGCGTGCGTGCGTGCGTGTATATGTGCGACTGTGCATGCGTACATGGAAGCCTTGAGTATGTAGAGAAATGCACTGTAAATTGTGCATTAGTGGGAAAAGCCAAGATGCTAGCTAATACTGTGCTGTGTGCATATTGTATGTGAAACACACAGAAACATGTGCATACATGTTTGGAGATCAGCCATAACAATATAGAGTATTATGTGCAGGAATATGGTATCAGTTTGTTCTGATTCTAGATTATTGCAAGATTAGGGCTTTGCACCCATGCACAATCAGACAGTATAGTGGCTCTTATGGAGTTATAATTTGATGTAACGGTTGCTATCAATGAATAAAGACGGGAGGATGTTTTTATTGCTCATAATCATTACTCAATAATTGTGTCATCACACACACACACACACACACACACACACACACACACACACACACACACACACACACACACACACACACACACACACACACACACACACACACACACACACACACACACACACACACACAGAAGGTGGCGGAGTAGCAATTCTTCAATCAGATAACTGAGATGAAACCTCTAATTATGTCTGGGATGAGTGATTCACTGGAACCAATGCCACTTTATAATTCCGCACTCTCTATGCAGCACAATAGAGTCTAAAAGAATTGTTTTGGCATTCTCAGACAGATATGCGTCTCCACCACAAGGGCATTTAGTCAGCCACCAAACTGGTTTAAACGGTTATGCAGCTCGCATAATGCTTCCTCCTGGCACGTAACACTGAGTCAAGTGACAAACAGCCTCCCTGTGATTTTCATTCTCACGACAGATGTTGCCTGGCATTCTTCTTATTTTTTTATGAGAAGTCATGCATAATATAAGGTTGCACATGTTGCTGTTTTTATGTATACTGTAGAAAGAAATTGCCTTTTGAAGATGAGAAACTGGAGCACGGTGAACTGAGGACACCTTTATTGCTGATGACCTTTGGTTAAAATGTACCCTCCTGAAAGAGCAGTCATCTAAGACTGCTGTAGTGGACCTGAAAATCCTTCACCACTTCATTCATCTGAATATAATGGACGTTTTAAGACCAGAGTTAATGTTTGATTCAGTGGTAAAATGTATTTATACAAGCATGAAATAACTTACTGGGACTTAAGCCCACATCATTAAAATATGAATGTGCTTTCAATATATTAAGACCTCCAAGAGGTCAGGTCAGAGCTGAGACTTTAAGTTTTTATTTTATAAGTCATTATTATATTTTAAGTGCAAGCGGTTTTGGTCCATTGCACTCAAATTGCTTATTGAACCTGGAGGTGAGATTTCTACTGAATATAAATTTGGGGTTTGTAATTCTCCTTGAGTTTCAACTTATGTGGTCCAGATGAGATAAGATGATTATTTAAAATGGTCCCATCATTCAGCACGATGGAGCAGCCAAAAACAGGTGGATTACATTGGGATTATTTCTTTTTTTTAACAATATATTTATTGAATTTTCTTTTTTTTGACAAACAGACAATACAACAAAACAATACATAATACAGACAATACAATACAATTACTTAAAATGAAAAATAAACAAAACAAAACAATAACATACATATATAAGTACAGTATAATAAAATAATGGCACTTAAAATGGTAACAACAACAACAGAGTCCTTATGGCCACAAGACCAAACAGCTGCAGAGAATAAAATTAGACAATTTCCACCATTAAATAAGATAAATCATTAACCGTAATATATTGGATAAACCTTCCCCATATCTTATCAAACATCTTCTGTTTATTCTTCAAAGTATAAGTAATTCTTTCCAGAGGAAGACACAATGATAACTCCCTAAACCACTGAGCAATACTGGGTTTGCCTATCTTTTTCCACGATAAGGCTATAGCCCTTTTGGCTTGTAGTAAACATAAATCCAGGAATCTTTGTTCGCTACTCTGAATCTTATGGCCAGGTGGGTAAAGACCTACATTGGGGTTATTAGCAGCACAGATTAGACCTGCATGCCCTGCCAAAACACACACAAACATCCAAATGAACATATGCCATCGGTGTACGTACGTATGTACAGTACGTGTGTACACACACACACACACACACGCGCGTGCACGCACTAGCAATGGCGTGAGAGAGTACAGCACTCTTCCCTGGCTTTAGCTGCCGTTACAACGGAAATAGTTCTCTTCATAGGGGTAACCACAAATACGGTAGTAATGGTTTTGCCACACCTGCTTAGTGCTTACATATGCACCACCCATCATGATCATGGTAAGATTCAAATCAATTCAAAGGAGACCTTTTTAAACACCATTTTTAGAAGCATTCTGTTGTACTACAAACCCCTGCTAAATTCTTAAACACTACAGCTTCACTACTGTAATTACCAAGATGGTGGAAGTATATAAAATAGGATTTTAGTTATGAATTGGCTGTGCTCCACAGTGCCTCTAAGTCCAAGGCAGCTTCCCTGTCTGCGGGGGTAAGAGTCACACAACATCTGGACTGAATATGCTCCTCTTTTCTTGATGCTTGATGGTAAATCTCTCCTATCCATCTTCTAGCTCTGACATGTGCAGTGCTTATAGACCGCACCATCAAGCACACACATGTTTTGTACCCCCCCCCCCCCCCCCCCCCCCACTCCATGTCCATGTCACTGGTATAGTAGAGGTCCCTGTGGACCACACACATGCCTGGCCATGCATCATGCTCTATGATCCAGTGCATCGAGCCACTGTTCAATAGTAGTCGGTTAACCGGGAACAGAAACAGGATGATATTGACACCTCCCATCTCCAGATAGGACCCAAAAATGGATGTGGTGACTTATAATTATACCAGACTGGTATATTGTGTGGAATGTGTGACATTGGAAGTGTATGTATGGGAAAATTCCTATATTCCAAAGGACAATAGTAGTAGTTTTTTCCTTTTCTTTCTTTCTATTTAAAAAATAATAATATTCAATCATTGTATAATATCCTACACAAAGCTACTACTAATTTGAATGAATGTTAGTTTTTTTAGGGGTCCAACCCTAGGGGTCCACCGACATTTGACAGTTTTTACATGTACATGCTTACAGGAGAGCAAGCAAGCCATTCCCCATTGTATTTTTCCCTCATTGACTCAGCAGAGGAAATGCAGGCGGAACACTGTGGTGAGATTTGATTCTTGGCCAGTATTCACCACTAAGCCATCGACAGGCTGTTACATTATTCTTCTATTTCTCCACACATGTCGCTTCCCTGGAGGACGACAACAGTAGTGAATGTTTGTAAACATCAGGTCAGAGTCACCGTCTCACTGTTATCTTGAGCCCTGAGAGCCGATAACATTGGAATACATCAGCTGGTTCAGGGTAGCACTTCAAAGGTCCTACTGTACGTTCCCCAGCCTGTAGCAATGCAGGCTCCGAAACTATTTAATCAGGAGCCTTTTCTCTTGGCCTGGAATTGTGATACGCTCTGAAAGCAGATATTGGAGTGGGTGTGCGTGTGTGTGTGTTTGTTTAGGCGACCTCTCTCTTTCTTCCATTGTCCCTGCTCGTGACACTGGCAAGAATACTAGGGGCTCGTGGAAGTCTTTGCTTCCTAGAGGTATAATTCTGTGGTCAGGCTGTTGAATGTGTCCACTTCTTGGTCGGGTTTTCCTTTTCATAGGAAAACTTCCATAGGTTCCTCCTGGGCAAAACTACTGAGCCATGGTGTTTTGACTTCTGTTTGGTTAAGCCATTCAATAATAGAAAACGAGACCATTATTACCCATTTTGATCAAGCATCTACATTTACATTAAATTATCCACAAATCTTATTTTCTGATAATAAGCAGAAACAGACAGTTTGACGGAGACCAGTGCTCACATTAGTCATTTTTATTTTGTCCATGGGCTCTGCAGGCATCTATCAGTTGGTCTACTAGAGACTACTACTGTATACCGCTGTGTATTTATGGCCAGAATCTGATATATCATTCCCTTTGGGTTATCCACTGCAGAAGAAGAAGAAGAGGCCAGAATGATTATAGGCTAGTCTTTATTTCATGGATGACATCATGATTGTAGATCATGGAATCCTATATGGTTTTGGAAGTCCTCTATACACGATGCAGTAAATCGTACAGTAGCCGTAGTGTGGAAGCCCAAATTCCTGGCTAAATGTTTGGATTTGATGCAGAGCAAAATATTAAGGTCAGCAAAGGGTTAGACGTCTGCAAGCAAGCAAAAATGCATGTGCAGCGCGCTCCGCTCATACACACAGTCTGTGTGGGTAGAGTAGCGTGAGCAGGCTATTCTACAAACAGGCCATAATCTGCAAGTTCTACGGGTGGTCTTATTACTTTGAATTACACCTGTCAGATAACCTATCATTTAAAAGAGTTGATTGCTCACTACTGGGGACTGGAGTTGAGATCAGAGATTGTTGTTGTTAAATGTACCTGACGTCACTCACTGCTTCATTCCTGTGAGTGGCTGTTGTTTTTTGTTACTTTACTTTATTTGACCATTGTATTGTATACATGGCACACCACTCTACAAGACTGAACCCTAAATATTTTAGAAATGTAGAAATATGAACTTTAACGGCTATCTTTAAACATCTTGCCGAAGCCTGGAACATAGAGTTGTCACCATGTGCAGCGATGGAGTTGTTTGGGGTTGTATCAGGTCACCATCCTATTGGTTTGCTTTTATCACTTTATTAGCAAGAAGAATTGGAGTGGAAATCAGCACTGGCCCCTAAAGCATCTATAATATGGCTATAATATATAGGGCACAAAGGGGGAAAAAATAAAATTAAAAATATATGAATTTTAAGTTTGGAATACAAGTTTCTCATTCATTCTTAGACAATGACATATTTGATTGCATTATTTGTCTCAGCCGCCCAATCCATGCATAATAACAGAAGCATTAGCCTATCGGCTGATTTCTGCCCATGTTGTGTCTGGTTCTCAACACTGCATGGTACACACCTGAACACTTATCTTCTCCTGCATCTTCAGCCTACGGGGGTTGGGGGGGCTGATCTTTCACTGACAGCACAGTGTGCTGTCGTTGTGAATCACCCAGCTAATATGAACAAACCTCTGCATTGCAGTTCATTATGTATTTCCCCACAAATCCTATTACACAGAACGTAAGTTTTACAACAACCGAACCGGCAATCGTGGTCAAATTGTTTGTTTTAGTGGGAAAACCAAAATGTTTCCACTCAACAGAATCCATCTGAGGGTCATATCTCCCTCCCGAACCTATTCCCAAATTGGGGGCTTTCGCCCTCAACAGTTTACACAGAGTCAAAAAGCATTGAGAAACAATCAGGGCAGAAATAAACAGAGGGGCTGCATGGCTTACTTTGAAGGGCACCACAGAGACAAAACCAGAGGTTTTATTTACATTTACATGGTAGGCATGTTCTTGTCAAGAGCACCTCGCTATGGACGCTGAAATATAAGATTCAGTGTGGAGACTAGTGAGGGGACGATGGATTAGAAAGAACCAAGGGGGCCAAACAAGAATCCTGTGGTCATATAGGAAACCAGTAAAGATTTATTGCAGACAATGGTGTCCATTTGAACCACAATACACTCCAGTAAATGTCCCTTTTGGGACAGACAGCACGCATCAAGTAGGGTTTCAGCACAACAGTTGTTCTAACCTTTTAGCTCTTAACAAATCTACTTCACTGATAAAAAGTTTTTTATTATTATCTTGAAAATTCCCACATGCCACACGGCGGTCGGGGTCGTTCTTGTGCAGGCACGCCTGTCACTTCACATGCCTTCTGTCTTGTTTGACTGGAAGTGTTTTTGAGCAGTGAGCTCGTATAGCTACACACCCATGTGATAATGTACCGTGCTGCCTTGCCCTATACTTACCCTGCTAACCACACAGCTCTGCCCTGCAGTTATGGCTGAGAAGATGGCCCTGTCACAGGCTTTCACACAACAGACACACAGTACACTATAGGGGCTGGTATGTTCCAGGGATTATATAGACCTCCTCATTGGCTGGTGCATCTGCCTTCTTTGTAACGCATAGTTCAACTCTGTCGCCATCATTTCATTGGATCGCTGCTGGGAACTGTGTTATTGTAAACATGTTCGACTTTATTGCCATTTGTTTGATTTATCTTTATGATTTTAAATTACATATTTATGTCAGCCTTGCGCACGAATACCACGATTGTGTGGAAAAGGTCGGCTGAGCTCAGGTTGACAGAACAAAACACTATGTAAGTCATCCTTAACTCCGGGACGCCCTTCACCAGTGGTGCCTGAGGGAGGCATGGAGAAGAGTGGTTTCCACAGGCGTATGGGTGTGAGAACTGGGAAGATGATAGGACTATCTCTGCTCTTTTGAATACCTTCCCTTTGCCTCGATCAACAGCCTGGGCGCAGTCATACCTGGCCTCCCTCAGCGCACTGTCACACTGTCAGGATCAGTGTGAGGTGCCGCTGTGATCGTCTTTGTGCGCTGGTGTTTAACTGAGGCACCCAGTGACCGCATCACTCCCAAAGGATTTGTGTGTGTGTGTGTGTGTGTGTGTGTGTATATATAGGTGTGTGTGTGTGTGTGTGGGGGGGGGGGGGGGGGGGGGGGGGATTGTAGCAGTCTACAGTCTCTAATTAATGTGAGTCCAGCAGATACATTCCATCCAGGTGACAGACATTTGAAGAACACCTCTTCAGGAGCTGGTCACACATACTGTATTTATTAGAGATAGATAGTAGACTGAGAGACTAACATTAAGAGCATTGCAACACAGCAGGTTTGCAGACAGAATTTTGTGGTCAAGTCGACACTATTCAGTCAGCTATCGGCATGCAACAGAATGAACAATTGGAGAAGTCTGGTATAATCAGTTTTAAATTGAACCTAAAACTGTGACAGGATTAGCCCTTGTGATGAACCAACATAAATGTACTGTATTGAAAAACATGCGCAGAAGGAAAACGAATTAGGTCAACCCGAAGTCTGTTCTCTGTAGTCTCTATGGTGCTCTCCTGTGATTGACAGCTATAACATCAGTCAAGTGGCAACAACCTTTTAGTCCAAGTGACACAATTGTTGCTTAACTATTCCTCATACAGTTCAGACAGGGTCTTGTTCTTTTTTCGTAAACACAATAAAATATTCATCAGTACCTTACATAGTGTCTTAACTCGTTTTGCGCTTTGAAGGTCTCTGTGCTCGAGGAGGCATTTTGAAACAGATCCGGTCTTTGAAGCAGCCAAGGCAGGTCATCATAGGGACTTACCCGGGGATTACAGACCATAATAGTCACTGCCAAGCTTTGTACAGCTGTCGGCTTTCCCAGAGCCAGAACCTTACACAGGTGTGTAGGAATGCAGCACAGAATGTATCTCTCAAAGACACAGGTGTGTGTGTGTGTGTGTGAGTGTGTGTTGGAGTGTGTGTGTGTGTGTGTGTGTGTGTGTGTGTGTGTGTGTGTGTGTGTGTGTGTGTGTGCGCGCGCGCTTGCGTGTGTGCGTGCGTGCGTGTAATGATCTTATAATATTAAACCATCCAAAGGGAGCTAACCTCACATACATTACAGAGTGAAATTCAACACGGTCTTTAGCACACATCAAGAAAACAAAACACGCCAAGGGTATTGATCACGTTGACTCCAGAGTGGCACATACCCGATTGTTTTCCAACATCCGAACAAATCAATATGGTGGAGTAGTCTAAGAAGACAGAGGGGTAAACGATGTCCTCTCTGTGTAGAGACTCGGGGGAAATTGACATCCTGCCTGCAGGTAAGAGGAGGCACTGGTCAATACATATTGTCATCTGCTTCAAATTTATCATCTACACAGATGTACTGTCATGTCATGTCTCTCTTGTACTCTGGTAAATAGGGCAAAGTCATCAATAACAAGAAAGTAGTGCTTTGTTTATAAAGGTTAACCACTTTCAACTGGTGTCCCTGTTTTGGGAATGTGATTATAGGCAAACATTTCACGAAATTTGAAACATTTTTCCAACATTTTCAAAAAATAGCAAAGATAGCAGATCTACAAGCTCACAACAACAATGAGCAGGATAAAGAAGGATCGTCGTTGCTCGACCTCGTCGCTGGACGTCATCAAAGAATTCCAGAGGTGAGTATGGTATAGGTATAGGTAAGGTATAGCTTTAGGTTTCTCTCCCACAGGTGCAGTACCAAGTACAACGGTTCAACTCAGGTAGGTGGTCAACAGTCAATAAATGCGCTGAGGATAGGATTCTGAACGATAAGTATTTCTACTCAGCCTGTGTACCCTTAAGTATTTGTACTCCTCCGCCGTAGGCTGTGTTCTGGGGTCGTATTTCTACTCCTTTTCCATATCCGTGTACTCTGGTCGTATGCCTCCCATTTACAAAGCCGAATAGTCACTTGAATAAGCCGGACTATTGCATGCGCCTTTCGGCCAGTTAGCGCCTATAAATCAAATACAGAGAGTGGATCTGATTGTGAGGCAGAGAGTTCTTCCTTTTATACTAACGAGTTCACCTGGGCAGGTGAACACAGGTGTGGTGCATTCCAACAGGTAACAAGGTACCTTCCCCAGGCTGACGTCTCCACGTAGCTCTCTGCCTCTCTCTCTCTCCAGAGGGGCGCTACCAGCGAGACACCACAGCATACATAATTCCAAGTGTTACCTGAAACTTGCTTTGGTATATAAAGCATGAAGCGACCTCAGAACTGCTACTTTGAGGCTGAAGTGTGCTGACATACAGTAGTAGACACAACAAAAACACCTAGATAAGACATTTTGCTGCAGATCCCATTTCACAATTACTTTTTCTTTACTGGCACAAATGTTATCATAGCTAATGAAACCTTGAACTTTGATAAAGTTAATGCAAAGTAAACTTGGTTTTTGGGGAATAAAATTATTTGCGTCTTTGAGTGTTAAGAAAAGCGCTATATAAATCCCAGATATTATTATTATTATTATTATTTGTGTATAGTAAAGAACATCAAAGAGTCAGCTGTCTCTTTAGTCATTGCTGTGGTTTTTTTGTCTTTATTGTAATGGCTGCTACACAAAGGGCCATAATGAACCCAAACTGATGATAAAATCGCTTCTTATCTGTGTCGGTTCATTGAGCAATGGGTCTGTCTAGCACAGCAGTTGTACAGTATGTGTGTCTACTGTTTAGGCTTTAGCACGCAAGACTGTGACGATGGCAATGGTGTGGTATTGGTTAGCCTGATTTAGGGAGGTCTTTAGCTCAAAGCAAAGTAAAAAAACAAAAAAACAAGTTGGTGGTTGTTACTGGAATCCAAATTGATCCCACTGTATGCAAAGTTGCTTTTGAAATGAAAAACAGAGACTTTTCTTGTGTGTTTTGTTCATTCCATGACAGGGGAAGAAAAGGACTGTCCTATAGCCTCAGAATGAGTGTTGGACGAGTTGGTGAGGATCCAAGTCTGGCCACAGAGATGACAGTGGTCGTGCTTCATCCACATGCGTCCAATTAGGGAATCTTCAGGTTATCAACAAGATTAGGACAGATTAGCCCCTATTAGAAGTTTAATTTGCTGGTCTAGGCTGCATTCTTGCTCAATTCCCAATAGGAGTTTTTGCTGACACCACGGGAGTGAGTGGGCTGAGAGATACAGTAGTTTTATGTCACAAATTACACAAAACAGAGCGATGACAAAACAGTTACGCTGCTAGACACGTGATAGCCTACTCTTCTCACTGCAACATACATCCAACGTAGCAATTGTTGCAACGATCCATAAGGCCTCTAGATGTTTCCATATAAACCTTGGGGTACTACTAACTTCCTGCTGTCATTCTCTAAGCTTTAAAAGGTGTGCTTGTAGAATGGGACAAGTTCAGAAGCTAAACAACCAAATCAACTGTACACTCACAAGTCACAAGCCACGTATTAGGCACACTTGTCCAGCTGTTTGTAAATGCAAAGTTCTAATCAGCCAATCACAAAACAATCTGCTGCAGTTCAAACTGAGCATCATAATAGGGACGAAAGGTGGTTTAAAAACTTTAAAACATGACTTTGATTGGTTTTTTTATTATGGTTGTTTGTGCAAAATGGGCTGGTCTGAATGTTTCAGACACTACTGGGATTTCCACACGCAACCATCTCTAGGGTTTACACAGAGAATGGTCAGAATGGTGAAAATGCCATGTTGATGCAACAACATTAAGCCAGACTGTTTTAGCTGATAGAAAGAGCATCTTTGAATGCACAACATGTTGAACCTTTTAAGCAGAGGGGCTACAGCAGCAGAAGACCACAACCGGGGGCCATTCCTGTCAGTTAAGAACTGGAATCTGTGACATTTGGATAGCATGGTCAGAATTTAGTATAAGAACTGGAATCTGTGACATTTGGATAGTATGGTCAGAATTTAGTATAACATGAAAGGATGGATCCATACTGCCTTTAGTGCCTTGTATCAATGGTTCAGGTTGTAATGGTGTGCCGGGGAGATATTCTTGGCACACGTTGGGCCCCTTACCAATTGAACATTTTGTTGAATTTATGCCAGGAAGAATTAGGGCAAAAAGCGGTCCAACCCGGTACTAGGCTAGCTACTATGTATTATACAGTATCAAACCAGGTGCAGGAACTACAGAACAGGATGAAAAAAGTCAACTCTGCATTAGACATGACATGTATGAAGGGCTTGATGCCAAAGCCCTTATGTATCCATAGCCCATAGTTACCTTATGTTCATCCCTCAATAAAGAAATACATAACGAATAAACTCATGTAAATAAATAAATATACAAACACAGGTTAAAAAAAGAAAAAAAAGAACATAGAACTTTGGTCATGCCAACAATTAAAGTATTGTCACATTTTTTCACACAGTGGACAACTGGATACTTTAAAATTAAATACTTAATTGGAATGCTAAAATTATACAGTGAATCAGATTAACTAAATCTTGAGACGACTCTGATGGTGGTCTGTCTACTCTGGGTGCATGTTTACCATGTCTCTCTGAGGGAACGATTCTCTCTCTCTCTCTCTCACACACACACACACACACACACACACACACACACACACACACACACACACACACACACACACACACACACACACACACACACACACACACACACACACACACACACAGAGAGAGAGAGAGAGAGAGGTTCTACTTAGAGAGCTATTCTACTTAGCAGATAGCACCTGTCTGTCCCTGTTGAACCGGAGAGTTGAGGTTAACTGTTTGAGTCATGACTGGCTCCATGAGCTGTGTGGCCAGGAAGGTTATCAGACAGACAGGCCTGCCATTTACAACACTTTTTAAATGCCTTTTTTTCCCTCCACTGCAAATAAGTTCTGCTCACATGTTTCCAAATTCTTCTTTTGGGGGGAGAAAGGTGCAAGGTGCCCTCCAATCCATCAACCTTGATTGGGCTTATTTTGTCATTAATTTCAGGTCGCATGGTTTGTGAAATGGAAGGGGCGTGTGTTTGATGGACAGGGCGTGGATTGTCACCCAGACGGAAAGGGGTGTGTCTGCTCAGTGCTCAGGGCTTCCAGTTCCTACGACCACATAGAGTATTAAACCTACGACAGACGTCCATGCCAAGGGAGAGAAGGCACAGCCACAAGTACCCCGAGCCCTCCCTCGGAGCGCACGCACGAGAACTTAACGCCGGCTGCCGGGGGACATAAACTCACACAATATTCTGAGTCATGGTGAACCAGAACCTGACATGAGACTTATTTGATTTATTCCCTTTCTTCTTCCCTTTTTTGAGGAGCTTGCGACAAATAAACAAGTGACATTTGAAGATTTGTTGAGAAATATGAGTGGATATTTAAAGCGCAGTGGGCATGTTTTGTGTCACTTGACGCCGTGGCAAGAGCACGGCGAATTCATCCACAATGCTAACAACTTTTAAAAATCAATATAGTTTGGAATATTTTTTTTTGACAAGGCATGCTTCCTGCGTTGTGTCCTCTGGCTCAGGATAGCGACTAATGGGATGTAGTAATAAATGGAGAGCTGGGTTCAACTTTGGACACCTGAAGGTGCAGTCCAGGCTGTCGTTTTTCTTTACCATGATCATTCTTTTCATGTACCTATTCTACTGCCTCACCGGATACTGCGACTCTTTACCTAGACCCATATATGACCAACAAAGCAACTTTCTAAAGAGGATCCTCGTAAATGATGGACAAGAGGCATCGCAACAGCAGCAGCCCGGTGCGCGCAAGGACGCTCCCCCCGTGTCGGTTGTTCGGGAGCAGCTCTCGGACTTTGACAATTCGGACGGTGATTCGCAACAAGGCGCCAGCGCGAACGAACTGCAACCGGTTCTCGGTGCCAACAACATCTCTATAGCGAACAACTTCGGTAGTAAAAAGTTTCCTCAGGCAATCATTATCGGCGTGAAGAAGGGTGGCACGCGAGCGCTGCTGGAGTTCCTGCGCATCCATCCAGATGTGAGAGCCGTCGGTGCTGAACCGCACTTCTTCGACCGCTTCTACGACAAGGGATTGGAGTGGTACAGGTGAGGACGTATGCCTGTTTGGGTTTTTTTTACTAAATAATTGACATTATTTATCAAGTGGTATTTTAACCAGACTATATGCGTTCGACAAAGCTGACCACACGTGGCTATCAATCACATGCTATTTTACTGTAATAGAAAAATCTGAATAAATGAGTGCATAAAGAGGATGCATATATCTGCTTCCATGGTATTGGTATATCAATTAATACTCTGGCATATTCTGTAGGCCTATATATAATGCCGAACATCATTGGATCAAGATGGCAGGAGCAAAATATCTATTAGTGATCATGAAAATTGGCAAAATATTGGTGCATGGATGGCAGGAGCTTCAGTCACAAAGACTGCTTAAATGGCCATGCAGTGTTTCAACAGGAATCGTGAATAATGTCATCTGCATTTGGGAAATTGGAAAAATCACACATCAGGTTGGAAATTGTGGTACGAAAACACATTTAATGATGTAGCCTAAGATTTAGACTCTCACTCTCGTACATGTATTTTAGCAATTTTTACATTTTTAATCTACGAGAGTCTTAAGTCCACTTCCCCCTGTGATGTTGGACAGACAACGCTGAGCGCCCGCAACTCCGAATATGTACAAATGCAAAATATAAAAGGTGCTTAGTGCTTTATATAAAGTTATACCATCTTGCTCTTGATGAAATACATCTATGAGAGTCTAAATCTTAGGCTAACTGTGATGCTTGTGTAGTAGTAAGGCAAAACAGAAAGAGCAACTCTTCCTCAGATGACTGAGAATGTCCAATGCTGGACATGATTAGACTGTCTGCAAGAACAGTGTGTGGACAACTACATAGACCAGAGGGGTGTTATTGAGCATCAAGCCCAAATGCAGAGTCAGTGGTGCAAAAAACATAGGCAGTGCCTGTTAGTACAGAGATGTGGAAAAGGTGATATTGTCCGATTAGTTATCCTTCACTGTATTCTCAACAAGTGGGTGAGTTCATGTGTGGCATAAGAAAATGGAACAGGCCTGAATGCTTGACCCCATACAGTGAGGGGGTTTAGTGCACTGTTATGCTGTGTGTGGGGGTGTGTGTGTGTGTGTGTGTGTGTGTGTGTGTGTGTGTGTGTGTGTGTGTGTGTGTGTGTGTGTGTGTGTGTGTGTGCGTGCGTGCGTGGTGTGTGTGTGTGTGTGTGTGTGTGTGGGGGGGGGGGGGGGGCATGGCTTGGGTCCACTTGTCCCCTTATTTTAGACTGAGGGTAGGGTCACTGTAAATCAATACAAAGTTATTCTGAGTGATCACCTTTACACTTCTATCCTGAGGGCCTGGGGCATCTTCCAGAATGATAATGCACATCCACAGGGTATGAGCTGTCACTGAATGGTTTCATGAATTTGAAAATCACGCAAATCATATACCGTCGCCATGCTGATCTCAACCCAATTGAACTGAACTGGGACAGAAACACAGAATGTTAGACAGCACTCTCCACCACTATCACAAAACAACAAACAAGGGACTATCTTTTATTGGAACGGCGTTTGAATACATGCCAAGGCGCATTGAAGGTGTTCTTGTGGCTCATGATGGCACAACACCTTACCTTGTTATGTTGATTATTCCTTTAACGTGTCACCCGATGCTATCACAATCTTGGTGTGCACAATTCCTATGCTCTCTTCTCCTCTCCACAACTCATCAATATCCCCTAACACCAATAATGAGTGCCACAGAGTGACTCCTAAGGTAGGAGGGTATTCAGTCCGCTGCCAATAAAATGCTGTTTATTGAGCTGACACACTCCTTCCCTAAGTGTCCGTGTGGGTCCCCTGGGGGACTTGCTCCCTTCCTCATGTGCATGTGTGAATCATGTGTGTGTGTGTGTGTGTGTGTGTGTGTGTGTGTGTGTGTGTGTGTGTGTGTGTGTGTGTGTGTGTGTGCGTGTATGCATACGGTCACGGTGAGGGATGTATAAGTGTGAAATGACTGATCAACGAGATCTGTGGGGCTTTTGGCAGAGGATTAGGATGAGGGTGAGTGAGGAATGTGGCTATAGAAGGGTGACTGATATATAGAGATAGGGAGAGAGCAAAACAAAGGAGGGAAGAAGAAGGAAAGGAGACATGAAGGAAAAAAAAGAGAGGCATGAAGGGGGATGTCAGGGAAAAGACAGGTTATCTGGGACAGTGATAGAGAGCGACTCAGAGAAACAGGGACAGGGGGAGATCAATACAGCCTGTTAATGATGAGTCCACTATGCAGCTCAGGTGTCACACGAACAGCAGTCCTCGACTCCATCAAACCCCAAAGCCTGTGTGTGCACAAGCATACATTGGTTCCTTCTTTTATCTCCTCCAGGAAAAACCTCAACCCCCAATTTTTCAAAATGTCTCAGGTGACGCTATAACAGGCCGATTTACATTGTGGCCTATAACACGTAGGTGGTACCGTCAAACAACATTTTCCTGGCACAACTCCCTGTTGCCATGCCCATTTCTGCCTAAAAAGATTTTCAAAACACACTTTGTGCAGCTACTCCTACTAGTCCTTTGTAAACATTTTTGAATAGTTCAAATAGCCGATCTACAAGCTCACGTGTCGGCTAGTTGAACAATTTTTAAATGTTTTTAAAAATAGTAAAAATGTTTAGGGATAAGGGGTAAGGCAAGGCACTGACGTAAATAGCGCTAAGTCTACAATGTATTCCTTACTCCAGAATGGTGCAGGTCTTGCAGCCATTAGTTGCCATTCTCCGAGCTTTCTGTGATAGAGTAGCTCTCCATTGAGCAGTGCAGTCAAAAGCTGCATAGTTGACATTTATGCAGTTTTTTAATACTTGCTGCTGATAGGACATTTGACCCTACCCTGTAGTCTTTTGACGTAGATGTGATATACATAGGTTTCTCTCTCTCCCCTCCCTTCGGTCTCTCTGCCCGCTCCCCATCTCTCATAAAGGCCTAATGAAATGTGTGTTTTGTTCCGTCTTAATCTGCTGACAGCCCGTGTCAACACTGCGTGGATTGGATCAGAGTAACGACAGGTCAGGCATTAAAGTGGACAGCTCAGGGACATGTAAAAGGGCCGAGAGGGATTAGAGCCCATGCCATGGTTAAATAAGGCTTTATGAAGTGTTGGCCAGGGCACAGGAGTTTATTTTCTATTATGAGCAGGCCAGGGGTTCTCCTTCCTTGGTGGTGTTATGGTTTGTTGGAGGAGAAAATCATTATATCCAGAGCTCTGTCGCTCTCTGGCTTGTGGACAAGCAGTATAACGACATTTTATGGTGTCGCGCTAAAGACGCCAGTAGAGAGACAGCGAAATCCAACTTCGACCGCGACGAATGGCCGTGGCACTTGGCAGCTCGCCATGGCGTTTGGCCGAATTCGTCGACGCCTTTTAGTTTTCGTCGCGGCTGGAGCCCGCACACCACAGGTACAAAAAGGACGTTCTTTATTGAGAATTCTGACAACGTTTCGATCTATTTGATCATCATCAGGTCATGCTAAAGACGCTAGCCATGATCTAGAACAGGGTTAGTCTGTATCTCTGTCTTTATGTCCCCTAGTAGTCAATCTGTATGTCCCTACAAAGGTAGACCAATCACAGTGCAGCGCACTGCCATGTGCAGCACACAGGAGATCACAAAGCTCAGCTGACACTGCTACAGCAATCACAGCTCAGCACAATAAATACAGCATCATTGGTGATGAGTCTGATATATGCATATCACTGTAGCCCATTATGAAGGAAAGCAAATCTCCCACTACAGTAAGACTGAAGACTTTTTTTTTTATCTCCATTTTATTTAGCTAGCTGTCATTTTCAATTTCATGGGGAAGCCAATGGTAGAATCTCTGTGCCTTGTTCTATGCACACTTGTTCTATGCACACTTGAGTGCTCCAAATAT